>NC_056730.1:977597342-977647342 GCF_019279795.1 Protopterus annectens | reverse complement strand
CTCTTGCTGTGAGGTAACAACGCTACCGCTGCACCACCGCGGCATAACAATAATGTACATAAGTACACTGAACCGTAATAGTTAACACAGAGGATTAACACTATGAGGCATTAAATGCTCCCATTTACAACTGTGGGACTCTGAGCAAATTTCTTAACCAGACAGTCCTCTGGGGCTACTGGGAAACTGGGCTAGGCTCCTCAATAGTGTCTTGGACTGCATGGCTAGTAACTATGTATGAATATATACCAACAACAGTTAACGTAAAAGAATAAAATCAAGTAACGGTAGTTTTGCCTCTACTAAGCTTTCTGCTTAATTTATACTATGTCCTCAACAGGTTATTAATTTTACTAATGGATTATTATTTATTTGTATTAAACATCAATGCTGACACTTCATTAATGTCTTAAATCAATATGTGTTTAAATAATAGAACCATACAAAGGTTCAAGCAACTATTTTCCTTTACTACCAAAAAATACTAATGAAATCAGTAGGACATGAGGCAAAGCTTCAATTTTTTTGTATTCTTGTAACATACACATTGTGTACTTAACACAACGTTAAGAACTCTATGTTCTTACAGGTTACCTTGATGGACTTTGAACTTACACCTCATAAAAATCAATGTAAACAAGTACCCCTTACAGTTTTATAGCATCATTTTTAGAACAAAACCAAGAATATGACCTGGAACTCCATTTCAGGTCTCTACGTAGCCTGTAATGTAGAATACACTCCTTAAGTGGTGGAGGAATCTATTGCTTAAATATCTCCTTTCACACAAACTTTCATGTAACACAAGCAAAGGTGTTTTTACTATTCTGTTTAATGTGCTGCTTGCTACATACATCAGTCAATAACCTTTCTAACTTCCTTTCTCCTTCAAGGCTTTAAAGCTATATTTCTCCAAGTCTGAACATATGATATTAAACCATGTAGTATGGATCTGTATACCTGCTAAGACTATTTCCAATTTCCAGTTCTTCCCTGAGATACAATTCTGCAAAAGATTTAATAATCTTAGAATGTCCTGCATTCATTACAAAATCCTTTTAATAACCCCACACAGACATAGCAGTTCAGCTCATTATGGACTGCTTGACAGCACCGCAGTAGTAGCAACAAACAGCACCTTGGGGTTCTGGTATTTACAGCACCAGGTAGCTCCTCAGCTACTGCAAGGAATTAATCTAGGTGTAGGGGTGCCTCTCAGAAGCTGCTGCCCTGTTTGATTTATTTAACAGATTCTGTATCTTTTACTGGTTTCACAGTTTAACATGCAGGGATGCAAAGCCTTATTCTAGCAATTACAAATAAGTGACAGATTGAAAACTCCTCAGAAATGTGACAACAAAATGTCACATTACTAGAAGTAAGTCACCACGTTATATGACAGAGAATAAAAGCGTACTTGCAAGCAAACTTTTTACACACAGCTTCTACTATTAATAGTACAAAATATTCCAAGAAGAATAAGCATGTCTTTGTCAACATGGGATTACAGAACAAAACTGCTGAATCTTGAAATCTGATGGGTAGACAAAAGGTCCCAGATGGGAAGGGCCTCCAAAGACGAAAGGACAGCAGGGTTTGGGAGATTTCTTCATATTTATGACATTAAATGTGCTACTTGCCTAAAAAATCCATCTTCAGACCAGATTTCCTTAAAATATGAACTGTAGTCATCCAAATGGACTTAGTTAGAAATATATACAAAATGCTGGCAAAAAGAAAAAAACACCATGCTCTCCTCTCCAATATCCAGACATAGTACAGAGTACTTCTGCTGTCCACCACAATCCTTACAAGGCCTGAAATAAGAAGAGGCTCCCATCTCAGCAGTCTCAGTAGCTGAACGAGTAGCACACTCACCTTTGGTACTGGAAGATCATGAGGCTGCTGGTTCTATTGCCACATAAGGTAGCTACATTATCCAATACCAATACTGGGGCAGTGCTGCATTCATGAGTATGCAGTCCTTCAAATGACAGGTGAAACCAAAGCCCCGTTTGCCCGAGTTGGTGGTAGTCCAGGAGGATGTAAAAGATGCACGGTGCAGTAGGCAATGTTTCCCAGTGCCCTGGCTAAATTTTCTTCAGTCAGTATGAATACCACCACAAATCTCCCCTGAAAAGAGGACACTGGGACTAACCTGGTCAACAAAGTGTAAATAAAAATAAAATGAAATTAGCATATTGATAGGAAATACCTTCTATAACTCAGATTAAGGCCTTCTGTACTCAGCATGAAAAAATGCATTTTCTACCCTGAAAAATGTAGATAGGCTGCAAGTGATGAAAAACAGCAGCCAGGTTGGGAGGTTGGCATAATAGTCAAGATGAAGAGAGGCACAAACACGGAGCTGAGAACACACTGTAAAAGCAAAAGAATCAGTGTAGGCAATCCACGAAGAATATTTATTAAGAAACTGATCCGTGTTTGTGCCTGGTTTCTTTTGTTGCTGTGGTTTTTGGTGCTGTTTATTCGCATAATAGTTAAGGTGTTTACCTTATAGAACACAAGGTGCAGGGTTTACTTCTCATCTGGGGTAATTGGTAAGGCTTAAAATAACCCACACAGCCAGTTAGCCTAGTACTAATCTATGAGCCTATAAACTATTGTAACATTTCTCTATAAATTCATAATATGTGTCTTGTCTTGGAAAACCCAGGACCAATGTGATCTCAGTGTCTTTTCTAAAGCCATCTTAGCTGAACAGTCAACATGCAGAATATGTAATACCTGACCTGCCAGCAAAAGACATCTAGAGTCAAGTTGTGTCAAGGTGTTACGACCACTTACTGGACCTTAGACGAATCCAGCCTTATCATAATTAATTCTAGAACCTGCAAAGGAACAGAATATGTTGCCTAGTTTTCTATAATACCGAAAATCCTAAAGCATGGTTAATGTTAAATCCCTTGTTTGCATGACAGGATGCTATGAAGAGATTGCAAGAAGCCAGTCATCTAAACAAGAAAATATATGGATTTTAATTTTGAGAAATAGGCTGCAACTTGCAAGTTAAAAAAGATCTTAAAGCTGAGGACAAAACAAAAGCAAGAGCTTGAAATTGGTAATGATGGTTTCCAGACTTGAACCATAAGAATATGGTGACTGCTTCTCATCTTGTTGAGAAGCAGGTAAGGATCGTGCATGTGCCCAGGTCACACTAAGCCTTGCCTGGACAGAAAAGGACAAGGTGAATAAGTATTAAAACTTGTAGTAAATGACAATTCAAACTGCTGAGATAGTACAACTGTGTCTCATTTACCATAGTTGTAGACATTTAACTAGATCAGTGTTGCAAATACTGATTCTTAGGTCTTCCTGCCATGCAGAATCCCATGACTGACATGATTTCCCAAGTCTTTGCATCATCCCTAGTCAATGGATGATGAAAACCAAAGTCTGGACTTCAGGGTTTAAGAAAGGCATCCATCAGTACCACCTTCAGGTACGTCTAAGCAGTGAACAAGCAGTGTGATGCCTGAGAATAGTAGTATCTCCCCAGCTGTCTGAATTTAGGTGAGGAAAAGGAAAATCATAGGCAGCAGAGAGGGGATGATGGAGATAAGAGGACTACCTGCAGGAAACTCCTCTACCCTTTGCACACAGCAAAGGGGAAGAAAAGTATTCAGGAGATAGAGGAGATGGAGGGTGAGAGTATGTACTGCAACATTAATCTACTTGGATATCTAAAATTATGGTAAGTGGGACACAACTGTACTATGTTTTTTCTAGTTAATGTTGCAGTACTGATTCTTGGGAGATTAATAAAACTAATAAGTGGATGGTAGGTCATCTGTATGACCCTTGGAAAAAAGGTTTTGCAGGATGGCAGTAGTGAAACCTGCTCTAGCCCTGGAGACATTGCCTAGGTTATAATGTTTTGTAAATGTGTGCACAGTGTTCCATGTGGCTGCCTCTAGGACAACCTGGGCAGGGACTCCACTGAGAAAAGTAGTGGTAGTTGCCTCAAACCTGGTGGAGTGGGCTTTAGTATGGTCACAGTGGGAATAACAGAACTTAATACAGCTGGCTATCCATTTTGAAATGGTTTGCTTGGAGACAGCCCTGTTTACCCTCAGCAGAAGCCATCAATAATTTTTTCTGCTCTAACAGGAGTTTCTGTCTTGTCTAGATAATACCTACCTGCCTATGCACATCCAGGGAATGAAGGACTTGTTCTGCCTGTGGACTCGGGAAGAAAAAAGGTAAATGGATATCCTAGTTTAGGATAAGTATTGATGCCACCGTAGACATACAGAATGGGTTTGTTCCAAGGGTTACCCTATCCCTGTGAAAGACAATGAAAGGTTATTTGCACATGAGGACTTGGAGCTCTGAGACCTCCTAGCTGATGTAACAGCTATGAAGAAAGTGAACTTCAAAGTGAGCATCTTTAGAGAGAGACAGTGTGGCAGCAGGTTCTGGGGAGAAGTATGGACAAGGTGAGTTTCTCCAATACATAATTTAGACCCAGGCAGGAATATGGCTCCTTCTCTGTGGTTTCAAGTGATTACACCTTTTCGGAAATCTTCATGTGAGGGTGCAAGAAGACAAATGGAGCATTGTGCAGGCAAGCTGATATGGCACATGGATGTACTTCAGTAGTGGAATAAGACATTATCTGTCTAAAGAGACCTGAAAGGCACTCCAAGACTGAGCTGATGTCTGCCTGGGAAGGGCGGGTGTTCCTGCTGTCACACCAGGTGGAAAATCTCTTCCATTTTGCCACACATGATTTTATGCTATTGGGCTTCCTTGCTTCCTTTAGAATGAGGCATTCCTTGGTGTCAAAACCCAATCTTCCAGGTTGTTAACCTGAGTATGGCTGGGTGAGGATGGAATACAGATCCCTTGGATTAGCTGAGATCTACTTCCTGTGGTAGGGTGCCAAATTCTCCCTTGGCTGAGGCTCAAGAGGAGGGAGAACAGTGTTGCCTCAGACAGAAAGGGACCACTAGGATCAAGCTGGGCTTGTCTGCCTGACTTTTATTAGCACCCGGGGGAATCAAAGGCAAGGGTGGGAATGCATACAAGAACTAATTTGTCCATGTGAAAGAGAAAGCATCTGTTTTCTAAATCCCTGCCTGTTGAGTTCTGGAACAGAACATCTTTAGTTGTTTGTTCTGGTGAGAGTGAACAGGTCTACTGAGAGGGAACCCCCACTGTAGAGTTAGGTCCAGGAACACCTCTTTCTCTAGCACCCATTCATTGGGATCTAGAAGATCTTTGCTTACAGACTCTGCCAGGGTATGGTTCTGCCTGGAATTTAAGATGCTATGAGAGTCAGCCCTAGTTCTTGAACCAGTCTCCAAATCTTCCTTATGAAGCTGCACAAAGGGTAGGACAGTGTTGCTTGCTTGTTTATGTATCACCTCACTGTGTTGGTGTCTTCCTAGATCTGCAAGGTCCCCAGGTTTAAAGTCTGCTGAAAAGCCTTTATTGTCAGGTAGACTGCCAGTAGCTCTTTCCGATGTATATGTAATTCTCTCTGATGTGGTGTCCAGATACCCTGCACTTTCAGGGAACTTCAGTGAGCTCTCCAAGCTCTATACAACTGTCTGTAGTGATGGTCCTGTCTACTTCCAGTAAACAGAAATATGCATTTGAGTTATGCAGTATGGTGTTCTACCATAGCAGCATCTTCTTCAGACATGGAAGTAGAGGCAGTAGGGTATCCAGGTGTTGAGAATGCTACTCCCAAGCATGTTTTTTTAGGCACCATTGATGTTTTTTTCATGTGTAACTTTGCAAGTGGGATCATGAGAATGTCCACCTGGGATTAAACTGCAAATAAACAAAGTCTGTTTTTCTCCATTGAAGCTGGCTATCTTAACTAAATAAACCCTCTGGGAAGCAAGAACCTGACACCCTACAGCTTTTCTGTTGCAGTAGATGAATTACAACTTACTTTATGTAAAGTTCTAAGGCTTAGTGTTAAAAGGTGTGTGCACAACAAGGGAGGGTTCTCTCTCCCCATTATTCCAGTCAACTGCTACTAGATAGCACAATAATACCTTGAATTAGCCACACACACACACACACACACACACACACACACACACACAGACACAGACACACACTTCCAGTCCCAAGCATTCACCATTTAAATTAGTACATTTCTGCTTTTTACTTTCAGCAATCTCAGTATACTAATCACAAAATCTCTATAACTGCCCAACAACCCCGTTTGTGTGCTTACAATGACACTTATTTAAAGCATCCCAGAGTGACTTAGATTAGTCTTTTGTTATATACTGATATCTTAAGCTTATTACTCACCTTAAACTGATAATTTTTCAGCTCTTGTCCCTGCAGGGGCCAGCCACCTCCATTCGCTACACTCACTCTGCTCCCCACCCTGCCCCCATCCCCACCTAGTTCACATAATGTTAAACTTATATTTAATCTGACCTCTTCCACCTATCTCATAACCCCTTTAATTATTCCCCCCATCATACCATACCTCCTAACTACTCTTCCTCCCCACCCATTCTAAGCTCTAGCTATCTCACTGTACTCAACCACCATTATGTTCATCACTGCTATTACTATGATCTCACTTCTCTCACTTGCACGGTTTCTCCTAACAATAATTACAACTCTCCAGACACCCACCATACCCCCTACACCCAGCTATGCAACCACCACACGTAAACCACATTTATCAAGTTAAGCGGACATCCACCCTAGCTTATTCACAGCTAATACTTCTGTACTATCCAAAGTCAGATTTTTACCTCTCCATAGACACCCCCCATCACACCACCAGCAGCAACTATACCATTCTTATGAAATAAATGATAAGTATAACCTATATAAATTGCCAAAACATTATATCTTAGTGTGGTGATATACAACCCAACCAAGGCCTCCCCCCCAGCCCCAGCAAACTTAGTAAATCTCTCATGCTATCAACCATAAACCTTCAAAGCCTTAGAAAAAACAGACCTAAACTCTAGGCACAGATTTCACAAAACAACCACAATATTATAGCAGCTACTGAAACCTGGTTGAAATCATATGTGAAGGAAGCAAAATTTCTCCCCCCCAGGCTACTCATGCCTAAGAGCCAATCAGCCCCACAAGAGAGGAGGGGGAGTAGCAATACTCTTCCCTAGCAAATATACTTTACTTTCCTACTCAAAACCAACACCTAACTTCTCCCCAGCTGAAATACTAATTTTTATATTAAAACTTAACAATCATAAAAATATTTGCATAATTGCTCTGTATATTCCTCTAGGAAACAACATACCAATATTATAGAACATACTTGCCTGGACATCCCAAAACATCGAAAATGAAACCATCATCCTAGGCTGTATAAACGCTGATTGGCTAGACACTGCCCAAAAGAACCACCTCAAAAAAACAAACCTTTACAACTTGTCCCAACTAATTAAAAACATCACCAGACCCCACAAAAGTAACAATTGGGGCTGCAAAACAGATTAAATATTAGTGCCCAAACCCTAACAATATCACCACTGCAGGCATACTATGTAATACCATCAGTGACCAATCAGTATGTATCCTATTCAAGTCTTCCCTAACCCCAGGCCAACACCAATAGAAATCAACCAGAAATTTAACTAGGTTTCAACCATCCATATTTAATGACACCTTAGCTAAAGTAAATTGGGCACCCCTCAAAACCCTAAATAAGCAAGCACCCACTCGCCAAAAACAAATAAAACATAACCATCCAAGCTGACTGGCAAAATCCACCAAAGAAGTCATGTCCACAAGAGATAAAATTTGAAAACTGTGGCTGAAAAACAAAGAACCCTCAACCCTACTACAATACAAGCAACTCCGTAACCAGGCAAAATGACTAATAACCAAAGATAAAAAAGCCCACTACCTCCATCTACAAAGCCAACATAAAGATAATCCCAAAAAATTCTGATCCTCCATTAACCAACTATTACACCCAGGCTCTCAAATCAACCCATCACCTGACCCACACAAAACCCCAGCTGAACTTACAACCCTCTTCAATTCCTACTTCACTGACACCATAGCTAACCTAACCACCACCTTTCCTACAGTTAGCAACACCAAGACAGATGATGATCAAATCACACCAGAAAACAATCCTACCCTCGACTCAAACCTAAAATTCTCTCTCATACCCACCACCACAATAAAAAAACTTTTACTTAAGCTAAAGCCCTGTACTGTGGACCCTGATGATCTATTCCCATCAGCATACTCATTAACAGATCGATTAAAGAATCCCTAGTCCCAGACATCTGGAAAAAAGCATACATTCTCCCCTTACACAAAGGTGGCACCAACAGACACCATAAACTTTCAGCCCATAACAATTCTCTCGCCTCTCTCTAAAACACTGGAAAAATGCATCCATGCCCAACTCCTCAATGACTAGCTTGAAAACCAAATTCTATCACCCACTCAGCATGGTTTCAGTCCACGACACAGTGGCACTACTGCTCTCCTCTTCTTCCTAGATAGTCAACTGGGCACGGGATTCTGGCAAAATAATCACTTCTGTTTTCCTAGATCTTATCAAAACATTTGATACCATTTCCCACACCATCCTCTTCTCCAAACTATCCAATCTCCACATTTCCCCACCTACCCTAAAATGGTTCAATAGTTCTCTCTCCAATACACAGCAATCTACCAAACAGCAACAATCTTATACTTCCACATGGGATTTACTATCCTTAACAACTTTCACTCCACTCTCTCACAATGCTCAGTAATCCATCATGCTGATGACTCTATAATAATATGCTTTGCAAATTCCAGCTCTGAACTCCAGCAAATCACCCAGAATGCTTTCACCTCTACTGAATCTTGGATGCTTAACGATCATCTTGCCCTAAATCCAAGAAAAACTAAACTAGTACTTTTACTCCTAAGAAAACCACTCCCCTGGATAGAAAAACTCTTCAGTATACAGTCCCAAGACAATTCCAATGTTGAAGTTGTCTCACACATTAAATTTCTAGGCATTATTATAGATGAAAACATTAACTTTGACCTACACAAACAATAACATCATAAAAACACACCAAAAGCTTGGTATGCTCTACAGACACTAACACTTTTTAGTCTCTCTACTAGACAAACCCTTGCAACCGCCTTTTTATTACCCTCTCTCCTTTATGGCGCCCTTCTCCTCACTAATATCCAAAATTCTGCAAAATCCAAACTTGAAATGTGTTGCAACAAAACAGCCAAATTTGCCATCAAGGCCAAATTCTCATCCCACCACTGTAACTCACTGAAACAATTAGGCTGGCTGGAACACCCCCACCATCTCTCATTCACCCAACTAACTACAGCATACAAAATAATCTACAGACTCACAGACTGTCCTGCTCTCTCAAAACTACTCACCCAATACCAATCCAGCAGGCAACTAAGATCTGAAAATCATCTACTTCTAAAAGTAGAAAAGCTCACTTTACCTGCTGGTCAACTCCTCTATTCCTTCACTATCGCCAAACTATGGAACTCACCTCCACCTTCTATAAGAAACACAGGCAGCACCACCACCTTCATATAAATACTGAAAAATCATCTCAACTCTTACCGGTTATGTACCTGCTCTATAAAATAACCTCCTCCTTCTCCTTATAATGATAACTAAACTCCTGTGCTTTTTGCTACTGTTGACTGATATTTTCTCCATAATTATTACTATTTTTTATCACTTGCTGATACTGGTAGAATAATGCTGATTAATATATCTCTGTTTATACCCCTCTGATTGAATTCATCTATCAACCAACAAAATTCCTGCTTTTATGTATATATTTTGTACATATGGCTATAATCACTACCTGTGATACCGTATCTACTTCTGTACCAATTAATTAACTTTGTTCTTGTCAGAGCTTTTCTCCCTCTGTCTCCACTGAAAATGGGCTCTTTTAGGCACAGTAGACTTGATTGGTAAACAAAAGCAATAATAAATGAATTAATTAAATAAAATATAACCTAGAATCCTCAGACATTCCCTTGCTGAGATGTGTTGTTTTGGAAACAGGCTGGGTAGGTAGTTTGTCAGGAAAGATATTTTGTCCTGGGTCAGGAAGGCTTTCTGTTGGGCTAAATCAATGAAAGAAGATCCTTGTTTGAGAAAGAGTTTGTGACTTTTGAAAATTAAAGGTGAGACATACCTTCTGAAAGCAGTTTATGGTTATCTGCAAGGCATCTAGCATCTCTGCTGTGGATGTTCCCTAAATGAAACAGTTATCTAAGTAGCGGGTGAATCCCAACTCCTAAAGTTCTGCAAGGTGGTATCAGAGGAGATAAGAATTTTGTGAAAACTCTGGGAGCAATGGACAGCCCAAATGATAAAGAAAAGAAATGGAAGTGAGAGCCTGCAGCTACAAATCTTCAGCATTTTCTGATGGTCTTCTATGAGGACATAGAGGTAATCATGTTTTAGGTACAGAGTGACCATGAAAACATCTTGGAAAATCATGGGAATTAATTTTTGCAAAGTAATCATTTTGAATTTTGGGAGATGTTGAGAAAGTTGTTTAGCTTTAAGAGGTACAAGATAGACCTCTAGATGCCCTCTTTTTCTTGGCACTAGGAAAAGCCTTGAGTAGAAAGCCTTTATCCTCCTAACCTGGAGGAGCAAGATGAATGGATCCTTGGTGAAGTAGTTCCCAAGGACAGGTTGTAAGAGATCTTTTGGTGGCTTTGAAATGCCCAAGAGGGATTGGACTTCTCAGAACTGAATGTAGTACCCCTTTTCCATAACGTTGAGGACCCACTCGTCTCTAGTGAGGTTTTCCCATAGATTTAAGAAGGAAAGTCTTCCAGCCAGAAGAAAGTGTCATCAGTATCTGAATATCGACATGTTTGTGGTGGCAGGTGTCAAGAATAGGACAACTCCTAATCTTCTGAGCTTGAGGAATCTGAATCTTCCTAAAAGGTCACCTCCCTGCTTCTTTTGGGGCTGGTGGGGGCTTCAGTAGCAGAAATATGGGATGGCTCTCTGGATTTCATGAAAGCCATGAATTTCTGTGCTATTTTTAGGAAGTCTTGGTCTGAAAAAGTAGTTCACTTCTGTTTAGATGTCCATTTAAAAGGGATGATCTAAGGTTGCATTTATCAGACCACAATTTTGGTTAAAGTTTCAGTAGTCAAGGTAGACAGGGTGTCTCCCACAAGACCCATGACATGAATGTCAGAAGCTGAGGCTCACTGAATGAAACCATGGCTGCCTCCTGAGGAGTTGCATCTAGGGTTACCACCTGTCCCACTTTGCGAGGGACAGTCCCTCTTTGGGCAGTTGTGTCCTGACAAAAAAATCTTAAAAATGGCAAAATGTCCTGATTTTTTAGACAAAATGATTTCCTATATTTTATGTAATAAGCATTATTTAGGCAAAAAAGTAGTTTTATATCCTGTACTGACAGTGGGTATGTGTCGGCCTGTAAAATCTGATGTTTGTACCAAAAATGTCCCACTTTGGCCATTTGAAAAGGTGGCAATCCTAGTTGCATCAGAAGGTTCGGGCCTAGCAGATGCTGGACCAGGGAGCTGCAAAGATGCCTTAACTGGGTCATCAGTCGACTTAGGGACTAGAGCTGGAAATTTCTCAAAAATATCAGAGACTTTTTCGTCTTTGTTTCTTCAGAATGACGCTGGCAGAAGTGGGTGTTTGAGAAGGCTCTGTGGTAGCATGGAACTTTAATGCTAACGGTGAAATTGAAGGTGAAAACTCCTTACGGGCAAGCTAATACCTCATCCCCATGTTTGAGGGGTTTTGCATAGAATTTTGTACAGTCAGTACAATTAGAAACATTGTGGCAATGCCCAAAGCAGAACAGACAAAACAAGTGAAAATCTTTATGCAAGATTTGCTTCCCCAATGGAGTACTTAGCCGACTTGAAGAAAGAGATACTCTGGAAAAATGAACTAATTGATGGACTGAGAGCATTTTGAACATACATGAAGCACATCAGACTACATGCTTAGAAAGAAAGAAATGAAGATGGTAGCGATGAATGCCCATCTTATACCCTAATGTCCAGATGTCAGTCTTCAGACATCCATTGACTAGGGATGACAAAAGGACTCTGGAATTTGGGCCAGTCGTGTGTTTCTGCATGGTAGGAAGACCCTAGAATCCGTACTGCCACAATGACTACTAAGAACATCCAGTATTAGACTTACATCTCTGGTCTTTTTAGCAAGCAGGAATAAAATCCACTGACCCTGTTAACTTTTTGGAGATCAGCAGAACAGCTCCTTTTTTTGGAACATGCCAACAATCTAATGTTCATGAGCTTTTTTTTCCTCATAATAGCTTTTATTAATAATTCCCAATTATTATTAAACAAACAGAAATTTCATGACATACTAAAGTAAAAAGCAGAGCTAAAGATAAAAATATAACACTCAAACACTGGGGAGCATGAAAAAAATAGAAGTGGTTTCTCTGCTAACGCCACAAAATGACAATCTCCTTACCAGTACTAATATCAATCTGCTGTGACCATGTCCTAGGCAGGAAGGAACAGTAAAAGTCAGCCTCTTACCTCCTCTGCATGGGGAAGCAGAAAGACTGCAGGAGGAGTTATGACGCAAGAGTAAGGGACATCGATAACATGCCTTATACAACTGTTTAGGGAGTATCCTGTTGAAGGGAGAACTCTTCCCCAAAAAGTATGCTGAGGCATGAAATAATGGGTATTCCCTCTTAGTTTTGTGATATGCAGGTTGTTAGGAAAAAGGAGAGACTGGGCTTCCTTAAAGTGACTGTGCTAATCCCTGATTGATGTATGGCTGAAAAGAAAAATGAGGTAAGTGAAAGTCTATAGTCTATTTCCATTTATTACACAACCGCCATGCATTAAAACAATTAAACTGGCTTGAACTCCCAAACCAGTTGACATACTCACAACTGATCACTCCCCACAACCTATGTACTGACAATGCCCAGCATCACAAAATCCTTTACTGTACTATTCACCCACTAGAGACCTTCGCTCTAGCAATAGCTTTTACAATGCATCAGTAAGACATTAAACACTGCTGGAGACTCTCTCTTCTCTCATTATGTGTCAAAGCTCTGGAATAAAATCCTCACACAGTTAAAAGAGATAGAAAACTTAAACAGTTTCAAAACTTTGCTTAAACAGCGCCTATGCCGAAGATGGCTCTGTTCTTCCTAATTCACCTGGTTACCTTTACTCAGATTACATTTCTCCAACTCTTACAGCCTCTTTGCTTCCCGATCTTTTTGTACCTTATCGCTCTGCCTCATACTGCACTTATTTCCTAAACTCTTACTCTTCCTCCCTCTCTCACACCCCACCAGTAACTACAATCCCTCCTCTGTATATTTATCTTCTGGCTCACTTCCATAACTTCTCCTTCGATATCTATCATCAATTTTTAAGCTACATTTTATTAGTCTATCTGTAAATTACTAAACTCAAAAATACCCCAGTTTGATCTTTATCCTGCAGCCATCATGCTATAAAAATTCATTAACTGTTATTGTATGTTATTTCTCAGTTCACCAGTTGGCCAATTTATGTTAATTTCTCTTATTTCGTGTGTTACAATGCTATGGTCATGTAAGAAATATTTAAAAATCATGTAAATAAGCTCATGTATAGATGTTTTTACTCTGTAATTATAAATGTACATCATGTGTAACTTAAATGTGGAGCTTTTCTCCCTAGGCCTCTGTTGAAAATGGGTTTTACCCAGTCTGACTTTTCCTGGTCAACAAAGACAAACAAGCAAAGAGATAAATACATAAATACATTTCCAGCAGGTGACTGATGGCTCCCTGAATGAATCACCAAATAGGGAGTGTCCTGTATAGAATGAATCCATAATTATAGTAGATCTTCTGCCAAGTTAATCATCCAGATCCAGATTTGTCTACAATTACACAAGCCGGGTGCAGCCAACATGACTGCTTCATCACTTAAAATAATACAAAAGTCCTGGACATGTGTTATACAGTTTTTTCGATTTATCTATGAGATAAATGATTTACTACACTCCATTAGTAATAATTACCAGCTGTTATATAGTACACATCAGCTGTGATGAAAATATTCTCAGTTTCTGTAGTGCACTGCACTCCAGTAATACATCATTCATGGTCCTTGCTTCAGGAATAGAATTCCATTTTCCCTCCCTGGAAGATTTTAGAGACAAGTTTTTTTTGCATAGCAGCAGAGAAGTCAAGGAAGTAGGAGACTTGCAGGAATGATGCTACCTGGACACTTATGCCCCTTCTGAACTATCCCCACATGTGACTAAGATGGCATGGGGAGGAGCTGCTGCTGGTAGGACTACCACCACCAACAGCTACAGCATCAGTATGCGATCTGATACTTTAATATTGTTCAAACAGAATATAATTAAAACCCCATGCAGGATGAATAGGCTCAGGTCACAAGAAAGAATTAGAGTATTGTAATGTATGCAAAGGTACCTGAAGTCTCAAGTGAAGTTACCGTGAATTACCAATGGAGTAAAATCAATCTCCATGGGATGGTCTAGAAAGGGCAACAGTAAAACCTTGAGAATGTCATGCTAGTTGCCCAGAACGCCTGCCAGAAATGCCTTGGATACAGCACCAGATGCCTGAACTTCTAATGAAGGATGATGACTGCCACAGGTGTCACTGTAGCCTGATCCAGTAAAGCATCAGTGTGTGCAAACAAAGTCCAGGGAGTGTCTATGCATGATATGCTCACACTGAACCCCCCCACAAAAAAAAACTTTGCCTAAACCAAAGATAACAGCTCAAGGTGTTAAGACCATCACCAGCTGGACTTAGGTTTTCTCAGACTCATGCGTAGGATGGAAAGAATGAACTGTTCTTTGGATCTACTTGAAAAAGACCTATTAATATGACTATTATCATGATTAGTTTTAGATTAAACCTGTGAGACGAAGATGTTACCATCTGCCTGATGCATCTCAAAGATGTTGCCAATCTTTTCTTCTATATTTTGCCTTTGGGAGGCTGCAGCTGTGTCAGTTCATCACAGAGGAATGCTCAATCTGTCTTCTTTTTCTCACAAAAAATGGAGAAAATCATTTTCCAGACTTTTAAAAGTGGATACAATAACTTACAGCAGAAGAAAGTTACTGGAAATCAAACGTTTTGCAGTGCAGACATGCTGGCTGGATTACTTGCTGTCTGGGGAATGTTTGGGGCCTGCTTCACTCACAGAACTACTTTTGGGGCTGGTGGGGGCTTCAGTAACAGAAATATGGGATGGCTCTCTGGATTTCATGAACGCCTACTACTAGATCTTTGCATTTTATATAAAACAGGCTGTAAAGTACCTGAATCAAGCAGCAGAAGGATCTGGATCAATCCAGATGAGGGCTAAAAGGAAGAGATGTGACAGAATCAGAAAAAGAGGCCGCAGAGTTGGAAATTGCTACCAAGCTGGAACAATCCCTCACAGGCCTGCATTACCTTCAATTCTGTTAATCAACATGTGCTAAATCGACAACAAGATAGACTTTCTTAGACTTGAGATCTCCACTACAAATAAGGTAAGAAATACCTGTCTACTAATATTTACAGAAACGTGGCTGCATAACAAAATCAATGACAGTGCTGTCAACCTAGAGAGTTTTGCTTTGTTTAGAGGTGGCAGAAATAAAGCTCTATGTGGTAAAGCTAAGGGAGGTGGGTTGTGCATCTATGTAAATGAAAACTGGTGTATGAACTGTGAAATTATAGGAGTACAATGCTCTGAAAAAGTACAATTCTTGACAGTGAAATGCAGACCTTTCTTTGTACCGAGACAGTTTAATGGAGTCTATATAACAGCTGCGTATATACCACCTAGTGCTAATACCTCCAAGGCACTTAGCATGCTGCACAATTCCATATGTGAACTGCAAAGTAAAAATCCTGACTGTGCATATGTGATAGCCAGGGACTTCAATAAAGAGGAGCTCAGAGAGGTGCTACCCTACTACCATCAATTTGTAGACTTTCCCACAAGGGAAGCAAATACCCTTGACAAGGTTTACACCAACATAAAGGGAGCATACAAAGCAGTACAGCAGCCAGACTTTGGTAGCTCTGATCATATTTCAATGAGATTAATATCTGCTTATAAACCTCTGCTGATCAGAGAAAAATCCCACTGAGAAACTCATCATGGTCCGGAATGAAGGGGCAATGGAAAATCTCGGGGACTGTTGTGATCATACCTGCAGCCACTTTCAATCAGCTTGTGAACACAGACAAATACGCACACACTACAATAGCATATATTTCAAAATACATGGAGGACGTATCCACAACTAAGAAGATTACAATCAGAGCCAATCAAAAACCTTGGCTAACCAGCAGAGTGCAAGAGTTTCTGAGGGCCAAGGGCAAGGAATGAGGCATTCAGGTCAAAGGACAAGGTAGGTCTTAGTGAAGCAAGGGCTAACCTAAAAAGGGGCATCAAAGAAGCCAAGAGGGAGTATGGAAGAAAGGTACAATGTTGCTTCAAGGACATGAGGAATACCAGGAGCTTCTGGCAAGGCAGTCAGTTCAATGTGATGACAGCACGGAATTTCTGGACAGGCTGAACTCATTCTATGGCAAACCTGAGTAGAACAACCTGGAGGTTTCAAAGCTACCCAGTGGTCAGTATGAGACAGTGCTCCAACTTAACCCTGGAGAAGTGAGAAGCCAACTTAAGAAAGAGAACCCCAGGAAGGCTGCAGGCCCTGATAACATTCTGGGTAAAGTATTAAGAGAATGTGCAGACCAACTGTACCTCATCCTTATAGATATTTTCAATTCCTCCCTGGCTCTTGAAAGAGTGCCAGCATGTTTCAAATTAACTAATATAATCCCGCTGCCCAAGAATGCCAACCCTAGTTGCTTAAATGATTACAGACTAGTGGCGCTAACCTCAAATGTCATGAAATGCTTCAAAAGGAAAGTAAAAAAAAAACCACTCTCAGTAACTCTGCCACCGAACTTCGAACCTCTGTAGTTTGTCTACTGGCCAAACAGATCCACTGTGGATGCTAGTTTGGTGGCCCTGCACCTCTTTCTGGAACATCTTGAAGACAGGAACAACTATGTCAGGATGTTGTTCATTAACTTTAGCTCAGCATTCGACACAGTGGTTCTGATGCATCTCATAGGCAAATTAATTAACCTTGGCATCAGCAAGAGCCTCTGCAACTGGATCCTTGACTTCTTAATTGTTAGACCACAGAAGACATGTGCTGGTAGCAACACATCAGGTATCATTAGACTCAACACTGGTGTGCCTCAAGGGTGTTTACTTAGTCCTCTACTATTCACCATCGTTACCCACGACTGTGCTGCGAAATTTCCCAATAACCACATTATCAAATTCACAGGCGATACCACTGTAGTGGGTCTCATAAGGGATGATGATCATGAGAGAGAACACAGGAACAAAGTCACCTCTCTGATCAAATGGTGTGAAAATAACAACTTGGATCTGAAGGTCAACAAAACTAAATAATCATTGACTTCAGAAAAAGGCCAGTCATTCACTTGCCACTTGAGATCAATGATGAGATGGTAGAGACAGTACAATCTACAAAGTTCCTGGGGGTACACATCTCAGAAGACCTCTCTTGGTCTATGAACACAGGCCAGATAATTAATAAAGCTCACCAACGCCTGCATTTCCTGAGAAGGCTCAAAACAGCAAAGCTTCCTCTGAATGGTCTAGCCACTTTCTATAAAGCAGCTATTGAAAGTATTCTCACCTGCAACTTTACTGCGTGGTATGAAAACAGCACTACGGCAAAAATGAATCAGCTTCAAAGAATGGTGAGGATTGTGGAGAAGAGAATGGATACACATCTTTCAACCATGCAAGAACTTTTTACAGCAAGAAGCATAAAGAGGGCATACAAAATACTTACAGACCCATCACATCCAGCATTTGGCTGGTTTGCTAGACTTTCATCTGGTAAGAGGTACCGCAGTATCCGCTGTAGGACCTCCAGGCTCATGAACAGCTTCTATCCAACAGTAATAAGGCTTATAAACTCTGACATCAACTTAGACGTCTCCTACCTCCAAACGTGATCTCACTAGTAACATTTCACTGAAAGTGATACATTATTTAATTCACTATACTTAATACATTCTTACAGAAGTGCAATATCTATCTCTTAAAAGTGTAACTGCAATAATTTCTCATGTTCAATATTAACAAACTGACTTTTCTTCTCTTTTTCTGTGTACAGTACTATTTGTTCACGTTTTGGTTTATATGTATGGGTAGTTTTACCTGACTAGAAATATGTTATAAGGAGTATTTTTGTGTGTATTATTCATTAGAATAGTATTGTATACGTCATGTCTTATTCTTTTTATACTTAATTTGCCTCTGTACTCTGATGAGATGATATCCGAAATTTCGTTTAGGTTGCACTTATGTTTCCTAAATGACAAAGTTTTCTTTGAATCTTTGGTCTTACAAAGGAAGGAGTGGATGGTGAAGATTTTCTCTCCTGTATTGACACCAATTGTACTTCCATCCTTTATGCTTCAAGAAATTGTGCTTTTTTGTGCACAACTTGAATGACATTACATAAAGTACAGATATTGCTGTGTTAGTGGTATGATGATTTCCAAGACAAAAAATGCAGAAAGCATAAATGCCTTGAGAGCCCTTTGGCAGTTACAAAGGGATACACTGGATGTCCGCTGAAGTTGAGAGAAGAAATCTATCAAAGTGGACACTGGTGATGAGGATCAGAAGTAAGCATGCCATTATAAAGTATAATGCCTAATAGGGTTAATACCTGACCCTTTGTACACAAGAAATTTCCTATTTGGGATGTTGTGTCCCGAAAAAAAAAAAAGACGAAAAGCGGCAAATGTCCCGAGCTTTTTAAGACAAAATATTTTCTAACTTTCCCTTGACAGTTACATGAAACAATTATTTGTATCATTTAATATACTGGCAACTAACAGAAACAACTAAAATTCTACAAGGATGAGTTTTTATTTTGCAAAAAAAGCGTGCAGTCTGGTCTTTTGCAATTGTGGGCATAGTCTGTCCTGCAAAATTTCACATTTATGGAAACTTCTGACACTTTGGGCATTTCAAAAAGGTGGCAACTCCAATGCTAAATGTACTACAAACTTAAGTTCTGCTTTAAAGTGGAAAAAATGGAGGAAAAATAGAAGTGCTGCCTATTTTATATGTTACTATTAAGAGTCAAAGTGACACTATGGTATAGTACAAGCTATCATTTCTGAAAATCAGACAATAAATATGGTTACCTGCGGCAAGGACAAATCCTTGACATAGATCTGATGTGATGGACATCCAAAATGTAAGATCAAAATAGTGGGATGTAACATTTCTTAATTTCTATTTATCTACTGTCATATCTAATGCTCCTAAATTTGTTCAAACACTACAATTGGACTTTATCTACAAAAATGACATTGGTCACAGCCACTTGTGCAGTTAATGGTTTAAAACTGCTCTTCAGTACTTACTGAAAAAAAAACAGTACAACTTAGAAGTTCCTCATCACTGCCAAAAACAGTGAGTTTCATGGGCTCTGGCATTTTCCCCTACACAAGTAAATTAAATAATGTCCATTTAGTGCTAATTGGGCATAATCTGTCACATCAGTAAAAGCAATAACTTTTATGTTCTTTATAATTACATCCTTTGTTAACATTCAGTGACCTTCATCTTAATATCACGCACTTCTTTGCTACTTTAACACAAAGAATTAAAACAGAGAAGAGTTAAAAGCTAGGTAGCACACACTGCCACTGGCAGACGTCACACAACAGGAATTACTGAAAATGAATTTAAAATTCTTTAATTACTCTAAATGATCTACATAAATAGAGCACATAGTTCTGAACCATATATAGGTATATATATGCAAGTCTGCTACTAAAATAGCAAATTACAGTTTGGATACTTTGTCAAACCTGACTTTTCACAGGGCAGTTGGTACAGAAAGCCACATGTTCAAGCAGTTCATGGCATGACGATCCACTTGAATAAACAGTGAAATGAAATAGTGAAGTTACCTGAAATAAAAATAAATAAAGTAAGTTACTCCAGATGTAGCTACAATTCAGATTCTTTTTATTGTTTCCTTTTTACTAATTACTCATTTTCACTGTTATCCATTCCTGTTCACTGGCTATGCTTCCCTAGTCATCTACTGCAGGCACCTTGATATTTTAGCTTACCCTTCAGACCACAGTAAGCAGCCTGACCCCCAGTGATTAGTGGCACTTGTGTGAGTTACTCAAGGACTACACCGCCAATGCACAACTACAACTTGGAACTTAACAGAACCTCAGCATGACGGCTCATGAGTAAGATCTCTGCCTCAGTGAACCAGGCCCACACGTTCATTCCTGACTTCTAATCAACATCTATATGGCACCTGTATATCTATTCTATGCCTGCATAGGTAGTCCACACATTCCTCCCAACTTCTTGAAAATTTGCTGGTTGATAAACTGTCGTAGTTGTGTATTTTTATCTCTCTCTTACTAACAAACTCTCTCTTGACATAAAGACATACAGACACATATCTATATACAAGTGTGTGTGTGTGTGTGTGTGTATATATATATATATATATATATATATATATATATATATATATATATATATATATATACACACACACACACACACATATAAACTACATAGATCTATATCAGTTGATCAAGTTTTCAGAAACTCGAAACTCATATCTGCAAGACGATATGATCAAATTTCTGAAAACTCGAACATTAAAAAATGCCCCACAAAAATCTTTTTTTAATGGTTTTTGCAGGGAGCCAGCTCCCCTGCACCCGCCCACACCCTACTAATTACATATACCAACTCCGAGACTGCACTACATTGAGAAAAATGGTAAATTTCACGATTCTCACTGTACTGTGATCTCCATTCAAAAGCTTTGGGTTTTCAGAAATTCTATCATATCGTCTCACTGATATGCATTTCGAGTTTCTGAAAACAGTGTTCAGCTGAAAGGGATCCATATATATATATATATATATATATATATATATATATATATATATATATATATATATATATATATATATATATATACATACATACACACACACACACACACACACACACACACACACACACACACACACACACACACTCACACATGGAACATGGCTGCAAATGGTCCATGTTAACAAAATGAGAAATAAGTATATGCAATCATATACAACTGAGAGTAAGGCAAACGCTGATGTCATGTCATAGTCCTAACTCACTACCAACACAGGACCACCTACCCAGCTCCATTATGGTTGCACTTACTACCCACTACACCCCTTGACAAACAGGAGTATAAAAATGATTTCTCAGGAGCACGAGTCCTCCCCCTGTGACTGATAATGTGACAGCATCGTTTTTACAACAGTCATCAACATCGCTGACAGACTTTTTGTTTCTGCTCTGCGATCCAAAACTTATTAGAGACAACAGAGTCAATTAGTCCAAACAAAATGAATCAATGGGTCCTTGCGCTACAACTCAACTGTAACAATCACAAAAATAATTTTATATGCAGAGCACACTCAGAAGCTCTTTAGTTAGGAAAAAGAAATCCGGGTCAGAGCACAAGAGTGTTGTTGGGGTATGGGTACCTAATCAGATCCGTCAGTGTGGAGTGAAATAAGTAACATGTTATAGGCAGGGATAACACTGATGCACAGATGAATGCTGCTTTACAGCACCCTTACAATGGTAAGTGCCAGTTGCTTTTTGTACAGAATGGCACTATTAAGGTGCTGCTAAAGTCTACAATGGACTGCACTCTAATAATACTGCATTCAGAGCTGGAACACACACAAACACAGGTGGTGTTAATAAATCATACAAATTCTACTAGCATGAATCAATTTTTCAATAAAGTAGGCTAGAAAGTAGCCTCTAAAAAGGGTTAACTATCAACTGTAATATAAAAGCAGCATACTACCATGTGTGTGTGTGTGCATTCTCACACACGCATGTGTAAGCTTGTCTGTGTTTAAGGACATACTGTACCTATTAGACCAAATACGCCATTTGTGACATTTAAGGGTTATAAAGACAGAAAGAGAAAGGGTACAAATAAAACGGATATGCTTATAAATAAAGCCACTGGACGCCTACATCTGAAGGCCAAAATGAAGGGACACAACAAAAAAAAGTCTAAGTTAATAACAAAGTCAATTTCCTACAATCAAAATGTCATTTAGTATCAATAGTACAGAATGTCATTTCAGGGTTCAATCAAGCGATCATCTTGGAAGGCAAATATGATGAGCTCAAATTAAACAAAAAGCTTTCTAAATCTGGGAATATTCAGTAGTTTCACAGAAAACATTAAATATATGGCATTTACAACTCTATCAAGAACTAACATGGTTAAAAAAACAGTTTTTGTCAGGAAAGTAATTTCTCATATTGACTACTATACTAGTTTGTATATTGTAAAGGTTATAAACTAGCCTTCTGTTTAGAACCTCTACAATGGTAGATTCATATTCATGACGTATGGTTTCAGAAACAGCTGACCAAAAAACTAGGTCCCAAACATTAATAAAAAGGCCATGTTACAGCCATCACTTAAGAGACTGCACCCTAGATCAGTATTTATTATTAGTATTTATTAGTAATGTACATTAAAGTGTATCCTAAGTATTTCATAAGTTTACACAGGATGCAAGATGTCATGTGATTCTTCCTTATTAAGGCAGTTTCTGCTATGTCATTACATTGGATAATTGCTTGGATAACTGTTAAATATCTGCATATTTCTAATAAAGACACATACAACTAAAACTGGAACTACACACTTGAGAATACACTACACAGGAAAGCACGCTACACTGCATCAGAGAGCTTTCGTCTGTTCACTGCAGGAAATCTCCAAACGTTTAGTCTTTCCAGTTCACAGAAGATATCCCTGCAGCTTCAAATGGTATATAGTGAGGTGACACATCTGATCTGCAATAAGGGCTCAGCTATGAAATGGTTTTATTTTTTGCATGGGTATCACAAACACTTTTTTTTTCATTTGGAGGACTGTGTCACAGAAATTAAGAGGCTGGCAACACATGGTGAAACAAAAAAACAAAGTCACTGGAACCAAAACGAGCATTCATTTCCAATACAAACGCAAGTTAAAAACTTCCGCCTTAGAGGCTTCCCTCAGGCGTTAAACACTAAGAACAAGCTAAGAATGGATTTGCTGGTGGTTTATTCGCTTGTTTTGCGTGAACATTTTTTTAAAATAGACAGTGGCCTTCTTCACCTCAAGAGCTGGACACTGACAGATTTTCCTCCAGGTAGAATTAATAAATGAGAATACGGGCGAAGGAAGACTGACATTATATGGAGATATAGATGGAAGGGGGAATCATACAGTGGGGCTGACCAGCTTTAAACAAACACCACATACTATTTACATGACAGGAATATTCTCTTTACTTCACATGTGGGTCACTGGCATAATCTGAACATGCTAAAAACAGGGAAATGGCAACTGTGGAATAAATACTGCTAATATTGAGATAAAGGGAGTGAGAAAGTGTAGACAGGGAAGTGAAAAAGGAGGGAGTAAAACTGAACAGAAGTGATCCAGTTAATGTTTTGCAAAATTTTTACATTCTTTCAGAATAAACCATTACATCATGCATACAAATTCAGAACCTCAGCTATACTGCACTATTACCCAGGAAGAGCATCTGTCACAAAGTAAGGCAATTAACAACAGTGCTGTATTCTGAAGGCCTTGAAAATGGTTCCCTATGGGAAGTGAATGCTGACCAAATACAGTGAATGTCAAAATTTGCTGGAATGCTATTAAAGAATTCTGCAGGGGCAGGGCTTTACCATCTCACCACCTCTATCATAGGGGGCTGTGTCCCACTTCTCACTTTACATAAACTAACTAAGAGAGTTCTGTATCTTGGGGTAATTACAATACTCCTAAGAATTGCGGCCTCAAACATAGCATGCACTTACTTGTTCACACTGTTACTCCAGATGTTCCATGAACTGCAACTGTGGTTCTTGAAACTGCAACAGGTGTTTGTGAAAATCCATTCTGAGGCACCATATTTACTGAAAGCTGACTGCATAATTAAGGCAAAAGTAATCTGATGCTCCCAGTTTGTGTAGCACATCTCTACTAGAATCATCATGCCTGTGGCAGACCATTATTTATACTGGAACAGATAATAACAGTTGTCCAGTAAATCATTTTCAAATAATTTCCTTATCTGATAAAATTAGCTACTTCACAGATCACTAAGTTTATTCTATTACTTAGTCAGGATACAAATGTTTATTTAATATGAACCATAAATTATCTGCTATTTAATTAAATCTGCAGCTGTTCTTGAGACATCATAGTTCTACCTAAACAATTTTTGATAATGTAACAATTACTAATGTACAACAAATGTATAAATGCTTGAAAGGTGTGACTGCCTCATAGTCTAGGTCATGGCTGAAAATGGTCCTTGAACCAGTTGCCTTCCTTTGATAACAATGAATGAAAAATAACAACAATAACTGGTCTGCATGTTCTTGTACTACTCTGCTATGAAGACGTTTTTATTCATTCATTTCCAGTATCATCAATGTTATCCTATTTAGGACTGCAGGAGAGATGGAGCTTGTCCTAGCAGTCCATGACCATAAGGCACGTAACCAATCCCAAGTGGGATGCTAGTGCATACCAAAACACACACATCTGCATGCATGAGAAATTTAAAGACTCAACAATTCAGAAACTGGCATGCCCTGGGAAATGGGAAGGAACTGGAAACCTCAGTGAAAGCCAACATGGCTCTAGGAAGAACAAAAATACTCCACAAAGAAGGAACTTCAGCTGGGAACTGAACCACAGAATCAAGCGCTATGTGGCAACAATGTAACTGCTGCCCCAATGGGTCACTCAATTTTTTTTTAGCAATGTGAAATGCTTACTTCTGTTTTAGCAAGTTTGAAAATGCATTGATTATTAATGAGTTGACTTACACACCACAGCCCACAAAATGGCATTGCTGAATTGCCATTTAATGTTGATGAGCCACCATTTACACTAAGGGCTCCCACTCTGCAAAAGTACAATTTTTAACAACAGTTTCGTTGAACTGTGTGATGCTGGCCAAGACCCCTAGGGTTCAGTAACGTAAGAATACATTTGTGCTTAATTACTGCCGTCACCTGTGGACTACAAAAGAAGAGAGAATAAAATAAAAACAGTGAGGGACTGCATCATAAGCATACTGCAGCATCTTGGAGAATCTCAAACATGCAGTCACTGATTTTGCTATTGACCAAGTTCAACCAACTGTCACCCCCCACTCTGCCTTGTTTAGAGGAAAGGCATTAAACAAAAAATACCCTCCTGTGACCCCCAAGATAAGATATTTGGGAATCCACCTAAATTAATTCATGAACCTTGCATATAAAAGGCCATAACCAAGGAAAACAAAGGGATATTGGCATGGAAAACAAACAATCTAATTTACATTCTGAGAAACAACCAAAGTGATAATGTCAGATAAACTGTTATTCCTTACCTGCTCTGTTGGGGGGGGGGGGGATACCTCACTATTTACCAAAGTGTCCTCCAAAAGGTTGAAATAGATTACATTAGGAATGCAAGGTTTGTATAAACAAATACCCACTACTGTACCATCCCCACCGCCATGAGTTAGGTCAGCGTTAAAAACTTACTTGGTTCCTGCTTGCTGGGCTTAACTAACAAATGTGTGTGGGGCATACCTCTCAATGGTCTAGATTTTTGGCTCCTATTTTTCCTCTGCTTATCATAACATTTGTGATTTTCTAACAAATCACTGAAGACTGAAGTCACTAAATAATGACAGTCATTTGAGTTTCAGACTTCAAAGCCTCCAAAAAATGCATACCAACATAAAACCTTTTATTCTAACAACTTTCTAAGTTTATAAGAGCAATATTTAAAATTTGTCCTTATTTTTGGTTCTTTGCACACCCCCCTCCATTATTTTTGGCTTTGTCCAGATTTCTGCTAAGAGGTTGAGAGCAGAGAGTGGGGTGCTTAAAGTTTTGCCAGCTATATATTTTGAGAGAAAAAGGCACTAAAAGAATCAAATCAAAACAGCCAGTAAGCTAAAGGCAAAGTACCAAAAGAAGGCTTATCCATAAAGGGCAAAAATATCCTTTTAAGAAAGTTTAAAAAAGTACTTCTCTTTTAAAGCTCTAACTAAGTATTTCCCAGTGACGTTGCAGCTGCTCCTGCCCTGATGTCACCTAAATCCAGTCTTGGTCATCATTCCCCGGTGTAAGAAAATTAAATGGACATCTACAGATTTCTGTCTGAGCAGGATACAACTTCCACAAAAAAAACAAGTATCAGATAACTCATCACGCATCTGAAATGTTCACAACATCAGGATTAATATCTTCCCAACAAAGGAAATCTCACCCTTTTCACAGCCATTTCCCTTTATATCCTACTCTCAAGGCTAGATTCTAACATATCCATAAAAAGTAATGCTTAATGACGGAATTCTAGCAGCCTGCTCCAAGTTCAAACACAAATGAATTACAGCATTCCTAATTATCTATGGCACTAATATCTTGACTCAAAGTAAAGGAAAAGTAGTTGAAAGCCTCCATTTCACGTTATTACTATAAAGGAACTTAGAATAGATGGATCTTCTAAGTCAGCAAAACAGGTTCTCCGATAGTTACAAAACAAGCAGTCTAGAAGACCATTAAGGACTCCAGTCCAAGTTTCCAAATCTCGCAGAGCAATTTCTGGTTAAGTGACTTGCTCAGAATTACTGCACAAATGAAGGCTAAGGGAATCAAACTCTGGACTACAAGAAACTGCTTGTTAATAGCTCATACCCTTAATCCCCTGTGCTGACAAAATGTAAAAAAACATAAATGACCAATAAAATGCAGCCTCTCTATATATTCTGCATGTCTACAACCTAAACTGAACTAGGTGTTCACATGTGGACAAATAATTCCCTTTCATCTTTAGCACTCTGAGGTGGTCACTTCTTTCAAAGCTTTGCACAATTTTATCATCCTGGATCAAGACATTTTATTTCTACCTTGTTCTGAGGTACATACAAGAGAACAAAGTCTGCAATCATGGACTTTGCCATACTGGTAGTTATCCGATGTGGTGTAGCATCTTTCTTACTAGGTTTCAAAAAGAAGAAAACAACACTCAACAGCAGTTATGAGCAGGGATCCATATATAGGGAACAATTCTATCAGGGTTCTAGGAACACTAATCATTGCTTTTGTTAGTTATGTCTAAGACGTGTGGCTGAGCTTTATATGACAACACCCACAGATGATCTTCCTCCTTTAAGAGTTTGATTATTACATTTTTACTTCTTGTTAGTACTGTGGTGCATTTAGAAAAATACAATAATGAATGAAAAATGTACATTCAGCACAACACAGTCTTAATGAAATGATGGCTACTTACAAGCTCTGTATATTGGCTGCAAGAAAGTCTGGCCTGGGATGAAGGCTAAAAGACTAAACCATAAAAATAAAGTTCAAAAGAAAATCATTATTCTAGTTTACAGAAAGCCATGAGACACACAAAACTTAAAACCTGGCTTCAAAACTACTCAAACACTTCAGGGAAAAGGGCCAACTTCAGGCTTTTCCAGTAAATATGCTACTTGTATCCTTTATCATATGCAGCTAATTTTCATTGCTTCATCCTTGTAATTCAATTTTGTGTACGGCGTTGATTGCTGACATTTTTCTTTTTCAGTTCCAGCTTATTTTCACTTTATGACAGTTTTGCTTCTATTTTTGTAATTCTTTTTACTGCCGCTCTTAGCACTTTATCCACCTATATAAACATATTCAATTCACTTTCCTGTTATTACACTTCCTTCTTTTTACATTTACTTGCCTGTAAGTTGAACTGATTAAATGTCTATATTTATACACAACTTCAGTTTTCCAATATTATGGACTATAATATTGTGCACATCTATGAAAGTAATTTGTTATCCTGTATACTATGCCTTGTGTACAGACTGTGTCTGAAAAGGGGTCTTCAAAAGAGCCTATCTGCTTGGTCAACAAAGAAAGAAAAGGGATATAAACTGCCAAGAGCTTTAATGATGGAGTAAACACTGCACTGCTTAGAAAGGGTGTTACTTTACCAGAACTGTACATTTTTTCAGGGAGACGTATGTTATAACAAGGTGCCTTTTCAGGGAGCTTTCAATCTGTAGTAACAAGCACCTCATACTTGGTGACAGTCCACACAACAAGGTACCTTCAACTCCATCTAGCAAGCAATGATATTCAATAATCTAGAAACTGCACGTCAGACTGGAGACTACTTTGTTATTGTTGCTCAAGGTGGAAGTTTTCTTAACAAAATTCTAGCTAAGAAAATGACATGAATGTATGTAGGATTTTGCTGCTTGGACAACTCTGTAAAAGGAGAGAGATAACAGACGGCACTCATTTCTTGGAAGAAGCTAAACCTTGCCTGAGCTTCACATCTTCAGCCAGCAACATTACATTTGAAACATAAATACAGTTCTCTCCAAGTATCAGGTTAAGAGAGGAAAGCTTTTGAAATATGAGCAAGAGGAGAGAGCAGAATTCGCTGTTACACTTGAACGAGAGTCGAAATCAACTCAAAGTCTCTATAATGGCCTGATAGAGCAGAAAATATGCAGTCACCACATGGGCCCTTGGTTTGGTTCATATCTCACATTGCAAAAATTATGATTATATAAATGGCCTAAACACAAAACAGACAATACAAACTTAAATGAAAAGTGAGGAGTACAAACATCCACAGACTAAGTAACAAGCTGTTTGAACTACTGACTTAGGCTAAAAAACAGTGTCTAGATATTACAGTAATTATACATGGTATAGCAAAAACAGGACTGTGCCAAATACAACCAGATACCAAGTTAAGGAAGGACAGTACCGATAAAAGGAGATGCAGCCTACAAAGGAGTGATGGAAAGCTAAAACAACGAAAAAAAGGAGCAAAGGTGGGTCACATTAAAGGTGGGAATGACAGCATGGCACACTTACACGCACAACACTTCTAGACAGGAAGAAAACAATGACAGAATGAACCTTTAGCAGGAAGAGAAGGTAAGGTGTTACAATACTTTAAGGTCTTTCAAATAACAGACTTTGACTGGAGCACTTACTACAGCCAGACCTAAAAGCAGAACAGCAGGCTGTCAGATGTGCATGTATGTGTGGATGCATTCTCAAATCACAGCTATAAGACAGAGCGAGTCCTGCTACAAAACAGTACAACGCTCAATACTCTGCTCTTCTGTAGCCATAAGAGGAGACGAACAGATAGTGTACTTAAAAAAATGATCCTAGGGAAGACAAAGGAAGCCAATTGATTTTTATAGTTGTAGGTCAATACAAGCAGGATCAGCCAATGTATTTTTTGAAGGTAATGATATTACTTCTGAAACCTGTATCACGGCAGGCAATTGTGAATCAGGCATTTGGAACAGAAAAACACAAAAGAACTCATAAGAAGGCACTGTATCATTTTCTCACGAGTCACATTTTAATGATGTTGTCACACTTACAGCGCTTCTTGACAACGAGTAAACTGGAATGCTGTAATAATGCTGTTTCTTTATTGATACGTTAAGTAACATTTCCTCAGGTGTTTTAAACAGTCATACCTCACAAACCATACATGGCAGAAGTGACAAATAATATATACTGCTTCCAATGTACATTTGCACCGTGCTGTAAAGTGCTCCACTATATTATGCAGTCAGGTTTGAGATACTTAAATTGTGTCTTCATTCATCTCCCATTCATTTCTGAAACTAGCTTTATCCTAGACATCATACAAAAATCCAATAAACCAAAAACAGCCTAGATGCATTTATCAGATGTGCAAAAACAAACTGGAAAAAATGCTAAACACAAAACCCTGTACACTAGACGATACATATAAATCACAAATATTTTAGTATAAAGCACTGCACGCACTTTTTGCCTCTCACAAATAACTTGAGACTTCATCAGGCTAGATAAAATGCTTCTTGAATTTTACACTTAAGTTTTAGTTTTTATTTTATTTGTGATCATGAGACAGCCAGAACTTATCCTGACAAGCAATGACCTTATGGTACAGAACCATTCCTGCAGGATACACCAGGATGACAAGATGTGCATGTGTACACCCACACACAAACTACACAAATCTTAAGCAGCTTCAGAAGACTGTCACCTGCCATTCAGGGTAGCTGCAATATGCAAAACTGTGGATCTCCAAACCTTCAAAACTACTTATGGTAGACATTTTACCCACTGTCCTCCACAAAAGGATCACTGAAAATGGTCACACTATAAAACTCACAACTTCTTCACTAAGTATGACAATATGAGTTTCACTAATTTAGGTCTACCTTGCACCTGTATCAATCAGAAACCCTTTGCAGTTGTGAAAATCAGAGCTAGGGGCAATATGAAAGATGTCAGTTATAGAACCTTGTCCACGCATTTAACTGTAGACACACACACTGTGTTTTTCTTTCTTCTTGAGGTCATATGCTGCTTGAAAACTAGTGTTATTTTATACCAGACATTAGTGCATGTAAAACTTACATAATTTACAGAATGCTAAAAAATACCTGCAGTCTGCTCTAAGTACACAGCCCCAGAGAAGATGATAATTTATTTTGTGGATACACAATAAAACAAAGTAACATTTTTACAACAACTGAAAACAAGTTACAAAGCTTGCTGGCAAGCACCTTAACACCATGAGCAAAATAAATAAAATAAAATAAAATGTCAGCTTCACAATATAAAAATGCTGTCTCTATATATATTTGACTTTTTGAAGTATAACTTCATTTAGCTAGTACCACAAAAGCATTTAAAACTAACTACTTTTATAGATTTTTGTTATTTAAATGTAATAATGTTCAAATATGTTTCTCTTACTTCAGTAGTCATATAACCCACAAAGCATTTTACAAATACGTAATAACACAAGGGCTCAGAACTGGGCTCGCTCCTTTTTTGGCATCTATTTCTCTGAAATGGAAGCAAACAGGTTTATAACTGGCTACTTTTGCAGATGATTGCAAGCTGTGGATCATAATCAACTCCTCTACAGAGACTAGCATTCTTCAAGGTCATCCATTTCTGACTAATAAATAGTGCGAAAGCCATGGTCTTAAACTCTATGCAAAGAAATGTGTAATTTTACCCTTTTGGGAAATCAACCATCCCAGCTAATTACCATGTTGATAATACACTCCTCAGAGTAGACTCAGTGGTGAGGGATCTGGGTACACATGTAGACTGTAGCCTTACCTTTGACCACTACATGGCCATGGTGGTGAGGGAATCCTTTTATGTTGCACAACTTATAATTAAGGGCATGGCATCTAGGTCCAAAGAGTTCATTATCCCACTATACTCCACCCTTACCAAACCAATCAGACTGCAATCCTCCCTTTGGTATGTACCTAATCACGCATATGCAGCAACTAGAGCAACCTCAGAGGTTCCTTACAAAAAGAATACTAGGTGTAACAAACCTGTCTTATGTACAGCGCCTTAAAGCACTTTCCCTTTACTCAGTCTCCTACAGATTGCTGATGGGTGATCTATGCCTGGCTTACAAGCCATCCACAAAACTTACACTTTGGAATCTCCTACATATTTGTAAGTCAAAGAAATACAAGGTCTAGGGACCTGGATTTTGTCTGTGACATAAAAAGAACATGCTGGAGAGACAGATGCATGTCCCAGAGATTGTTCCTCCTATGAAAAGTACAATTTTGTACCTACCATAAATGTAGATGTTCGAAGATCCACATTGCTGCAGTCCTAACACTTGGGTAGTCCGCTGTCCACGGTCGGCCCGAATATCAAAGTATAAGGCTGACGTCGGTCAGGGCGCATTTAACTGACGTCATGACGTCAGGGTACAAATGCGCATGACCGGCGTCATATCCTCAGTCTTTTCTTGCCCCAGATGTCAGAAGACCTTAAAAAGAAAGGTCAAAACCAAAAGACAGCAAACAAATAACCAACCACCCTTGCACTAACTATATGTACAATAGATATAATACACACAATATGTACAACCCAACCCACACAACCACCTCCAAGTACAGAGGGGAAGGAGGGAGGGTAAATTGGACTGCAGCAATGTGGATCTTTGAACATCTACATTTATGGTAGGTACAAAACTGTACTATGTTCTTCATCTCACATTGCTGCAGTCCTAACACTTGGGTAGAATCCCAAAGCAGAGATAAGGGAGGATGGCTAACTATAAGGAAGCAGGAGCTGCCAAAATGCCCTGCAAAACCGCAGTGGCAAAACCAGCCCTGGACTTAGAGTAAAGTGGCAGGTGATAATGCCTAGAGAAGGTATGCACAGAACTCCAAGTAGCTGCCTCCAAAATATCCTTGGTTGCCACTCCCTCAAAAAGCTGTGGAAGTGGCAGTAGCCCTAGTGGAATGAGGCCTAATCCCAGCTGGAACCTCCTTGCCATGATGGGAATAACAGAAAGCAATGCAAAACCCAATCCACTTAGAAATAGTTTGTTTTGACACAGGCTTGCCCTGAGAACTCAAAGCAAAAGAAACAAACAACTGCTGAGACTGCCTGAACCCTTTAGTTCTGTCCAAATAATAACGCAACTGCCTGTGTACATCCAAAGTGTGCAAAATCTTTTCCCCTTTATTTTGGGGATTTGCATAAAAGTAGGCAAATGAATAGTCTGGTTTAAAGCCACACTAGAAACCACCTTAGGCATAAAGGAAGGATTAGTACGTAATGATACCCTATCCTTATGGAAAATCAAGAAAGGCTCAACTGCCATAAGGGCCTGCAATTCAGAAACCCTTCTTGCAGAGGTAATGGCCAATAAAAAAAGCAGTCTTCCATGATAAATATTTCAACTCAGCAGTAGCTGCAGGCTCAAAAGGTTGTAGAGTGAGTTTCTCCAACACAAAATTGAGATCCCAAGCAGGAGTAGGAGCTCTTCGTGGGGGTCTGATATTCTTTGCCCCTCTAAGAAATTGCTTGAACAAAGGATGAGAAAACAATGGCGGGTCGCAATCATAGTGAGCTGAAATTGCTGCAGCATGAACTTTAATAGAAGAGAAGGACAAACCTTTGTCCAGTAACTCAGTAAGATATTGAAGAGCCACACTTAAATTAGGTTCAGAAACATCAAAATCCTTTGCTGCACTCCAAAATAAAAATCTCTTCCATTTATCTGCGTACACTTTCCTTGTACTAGGCCTTCTAGCTTCCAAAATCACATTCAAAACTTGTTGTGGAAGTTGAGACCTTTTATGGTTCAAAACAGAATATGCCAGGCTGTTAGGTGAAGAGAGTGAAGTTTGACATTGAGCAAATGGCTGTCTTCCTGTGACAACAGGTGTGGAACCGAAGGCAAAGGCCATGGAGGCTTCCGTACTAGACTTCTCAGTAATGGGTACCAGTGCTGTCGAGGCCAATCTGGAGCTATTAAAATCATCCTTGGCTTGTCCTGTCTGGCCTTCAGAAGTACCTTTGGGAGGAGAGGCAGAGGTGGAAAGGCATACACATGAAGATTGCTCCAATTGAAAGAAAGAGCATCCACTTTCCAAGCTGTGGGATGAAACCTTTATGTGCAAAACTTTGGCAGCTGATGGTTTAGTGGAGAAGCGAACAGATCTATGTCTGGAGTTCCCCATGACACTGTCAATTTCTGAAATACATGAGGATCCAATTTCCACTCGTGGGGATCCATAATTCGTCTGCTCAACACATCTGCTAAGGAGTTCTGTGCTCCTGGCAGAAACCTTGCCTGAAGATTGAGCTGTAAACTGAGAGCAGTCTCCCACAAAATCATTGTTTGCCTGCATAGAGGATAAGAATGCGTTCCCCCTTGCTTGTTGATGTACCACATGACAGTTGTGTTGTCTGTTAGAATCAACACCTGTCCTGGAAGAAGGAATTCCTTGAAAGCTATTAATGCAAACTGGACTGCTAACATCTCCTTCATGTTGATATGTAGATGTTGTCAGGACATTCCTGAGCCCACCACAAAAATTCCTTCTGAATGCAAGGTATTATTGGAATGACAGTGTCCAGATCCTGGCAGTGCTGTGTCCATACATTTTGGAGATACCATTGTAGCTTCCTCATATGCAGTTTGGCATTGGGAAGCACCAGAATACAAGTTGCCATGAACCCTAAGGCTTGAAGGACTGTCCTTGCAGTCAGCCCGGACTGATGAGATAGTTGATGGAAGTAAAGGGATAGACTCTTTTGTTTGTCCGGGGTTAAAAAGGCCATCTGGGCTGCTGTATTCAGTCTCACACCCAGAAAGCACATGTCTTGAGAGGGTACTAGACTGGACTTTATTTCGTTCACAGAATACCCTAGGCATCTTAGCACTGCTATCACATACTCCAAATGACGAAGAAGCTCTTCCTTTCCTTGAGCCAGAATCAGGCAGTCGTCCAAATAAGGATAGATCTGTATTCCTTTTAGTCTGAAGAAAGCTATCACTGGAGCCAGAACATTCGTGAACACTCTGGGTGCAGTAGATAAGCCAAAGGGCAATGCAGAGAACTGATAGTGAGAAGTCCCAGCTCGAAAACGCAGATACTTTCTGCAACTGAGTCTGATAGGAACATGAAGGTAAGCCTCCTTGAGATCCAAAGTTACCATCCAATGATCTTTGCCCAGCAGAGGTAAAAGCTGCTGCAACGTCAACATTTTGAACTTGGGAATGTCCAGATAAGTGTTGAGGATAGATAAATCCAAAATTGGTCTCCACGTGTTCCCCTTCTTTGGTACTAGGAACAGGCGAGAATAAAATCCTAGGCCCACTTCTGGCAGAGGGACCGGCTGTATGGCCCCTAGTTGGAGCAACAGAGAAACCTGTCTGTGAGCCTCTATTCTTTGTTGAGGAGGAACGTCTGGCATGCCTTTGAAAGGAGGCAAGGTATGGAAATAAAACCTGTAGCCGTGGTGTATGATATCCAATACCCATCTGTCCTGGGTAATTAAACTCCAATTTTCTATGAAGAGTGCCAACCTTCCTCCCAAAGGTGCTGCCAGACGAGCAGGCTCTGGCAGCTGAAAAGGTAGGTCATTGGGTCTGTTTACGAAAGGACTGACCCCTGCCCTCACCCGAAGCCTGTGCAGGAGAACTCCCTGTTCTAGGCTGGAAAGAGCCCTGAGCTCTGCCCTTACCATGTCTAGATCTACCCCTAGACTGGGAATCATAAGAAGGATACATCCACCCCTTAGTAGGCCAATTTCTACTAAACTTTAGAGGCTGGACTTGCAAAAAATCTTTAACAGTCTGCATAGACTTAGCCTTGTCTTCCATTTTCTTTAAGACTGTCTCAACAGGAGGCCCAAACAACACGTCAGATTGTAAAGGAGCATCTAAAATCCTTGTTTTAACATGTTCAGACAAATTCTGATCCCTCAGCCAGGCGTGCCTGCGAAGAACAGTCCCAGTGGCAGCCACCCTAGACGAGGCCTGTACAGCATCAAAACCACATTGCAAAGAATGCTTACCCACCTGTTCAGAAACATGGACTAAATCTTGCAACTCTTTACAATCAATACCAACTGCCAGAGCATCAACCTTAGACTTCAATTGTGAAAGGAGATAGTTTTGGTATTTCAACATGTGAAACTGGCAATTCAGAGCCCTTATAGCAAGAGTGAAAGAAGTATAAACTTTCTTTCCCCATCTATCCAAGGCCCTAGCCTCCTTATCTGTAGGAACCTGATTCTTAACAACAGAAGCCTTAACACCCTTAGGCCCCTGGCTAACAGTCTCTGGGTCTGCCCTAGGACTTTTAAAAAGATACTTGTGAACGTCAGGCACCCTGTAATACCTATCCGGCTTAACAGGAGTAGGAGGCAAAGAATCAGGATTAAGAGAAGCCTCTGTAAAAACATCTTCCACTACATTCAAAACAGGAGGTATAGCCAAAGGCCTATGCTGGGGTAAAAACAGAAATTCCCTAAGCCTTTTCCTGGAATCAGAGAAGTCCTGACCTTCCCACTTAAAATGCTCCCTCATGGAATGAAGAGTTTCAGAAAGAGAAAAATCCTCAGGAGGAGTAGTAGAAGGAGTAGAATCATCCACATCAGAATCAGAATAAGGAGAGTACTCCTGCAAGTCTTCAGCCGAAGACTCTGAAACATCTGAAGCTTGCTCAAAACCCCCCAGCTCAGGCTCCACCCTAGGTCTCTTAGCAGGAGGGGGCATAGAACCCCTAATCAAAGTAATCAAATCTTCTGCCATTTTAAGCATATGCTTCTTGGGCATAGTACCTGAAGAGCTAGGGGTAACACCAACTGAAGCTAAACCTGGCCTGCCCCTGGGAGAAGCCATAGTAACAGAAGGAGAGGGCCTAACCACCTTAGGAAGGGAGGGGAGTATAGTAACCTGAAAGGCCCCCTCAGCCTGACTTGCCTCCTGAGAGGCCACATCTTGCAATAATAAAGTTTCACTCTGTGAACACAAAGAAATCTCCGGTGGAGCCACCGGCTCCACCGACACCTCTAAAGAACCGGCGTCCGGCACAGACGGTTCTTCTAGCCTAGGCTTAACTGTCTTGTCCTTGCGCTTCTTTGAGGAAGCGGGCGTCGGAGCATCCGACGGCATTTTATAATTGCACCGCTTCCCAAAGACTAACCTTGCACAATCCAACCTTCTCTTTATAGTGCGTTTATTAAATCTAGCACAAGAGCGACAGCCAACAACGTCGTGCTCAGGCCCTAAGCAAGGAATACACAAAGTATGATAATCACTATGCGGTATCTGTTTCCCACAAGAAACGCAATTATTAACTTTTTCTGACATCCGGTAAATGACTGAGGCAAGAAAAAACAAAAATATTCCCCAACGGGGTACTTAGCCAACTTTGAACCCGGTCTGAAACTTCTAAATAGAAAAATCTCAGAACGCCAACCGGCACTTGCAATGCTGCTTCTGCATCGGACCATGCGGCAAAAAAGACTGAGGATATGACGCCGGTCATGCGCATTTGTACCCTGACGTCATGACGTCAGTTAAATGCGCCCTGACCGACGTCAGCCTTATACTTTGATATTCGGGCCGACCGTGGACAGCGGACTACCCAAGTGTTAGGACTGCAGCAATGTGAGATGAAGAACATCAGGCTTCCCATCCATGTGAAGCTGAGTTTATCTAGCATCCAATTTAAGCACAACCTAGACAACTAGGTGGGGAATAGAAAATTTACACAGGGCCTGGTACCCATGTCCCTTATAAACAGAGGTAGCTTACAAATGCCTGGCCATCAATGTCCTACTTAGATGCTGGACATCAGTATTCTTTCAGGAAAGTATGGATAGGCTTAGAAAGACCTCTTGGATCATCAGCCTAGTAACAGTCCATGAATCTATAAAAAGCAGACCCTTTTTGTAAGTGCAAGACATTTGTTGACATTCACTGGTTGGCTGTGTGATAACTGCATATCTAAGACGGAAAGATGCTTAGATTTCAGTATCGTAGTTTACCACATACCAATTTGTGTGTGTGCGTCCACATGCTTATCAAACAACCTCCTGCACATTTTTATGCTTTAAAGCTTACTTGTTCATCACCTTATAATATATATTGCTTGTAAGCCAGAAAACTGCAATGACATAAATAGAATATGCCATAGGTTAAACTTGGGACTAAACATTTACAGGGAAAACAGGCCCAACTTTTTTGCCCTCTCCACTTTCTAGTGCCCCCCCCTCCACCAGATTCAGCAGTTAGTCAGGAATAAGTTCATACAACTATCAGAGGGTTTACTATAGCAATGTTGAGGCAGACTCAGTCGAATGATGGTATCATTGACCCACATATCCACGAAAGTGACAATGTCGAATTCCGACATTGTCAAAATACATCTCAAATTCGACTTTGGAACAAGTACTAACATGGGTCGGGATAGGGGCAAGATTTGTACCTTGACAATATCGAGCTCAACACTGTCATCTTTCACCCTCCAGACTTCGTTGAAGTGGATTCGACTAAATCCACTTTAACATTGTGATTGCAAACCCTATCAGAGAAATGTGATGCAGTGATGGGAAGTCACTGTTCATCAGCTCAACTATAACTAGTAGTAATGTTATTATTTTGTATGCCAAGAAAAGGCTATGCAAAAGCAACTGAGGCACTGCAACACGTGACAGTCCCTGCTTCTTTACATGAAGGACCTACATTTTTGCTTCATTTATTCATTCAGTTCATAACAGGGAAAGAGAAGCTAAATAATCCCATTCAGTGGATGGCCTGAACTTGGTCTCAGCTCCACAGTGGGCAAGTTAAGATTCAGTGATCATACTCAAAATTTCATTATGAAACTTGCAGCCTTAAACGAGTGCAATACACTGCCAGACTACCAACTATTGCCCAACCTGTTTTGGGTTAATTTCTTTCCTGACTTGTAAACTAAACTATTCCCTTTCTCCAAGGAAGGAGAGCAGCCCATCACATGTACAATACTTTCCTTTTCACAAGGACTCAAAGAAGACGCAAACCCACTCTCAAAACCTAGCCATTTGGATAACACACAGAAATCCAATTAATAAAGCAACAAAAATGGAAGACAGCAGATGATAATAAGGAGACATACTGTAGAAGATGTCTAAAAGTTAAACCACAGTCACTCAGAATGTAAAGTGATAGAGACTTCTAAGCAGTGAAAGTCAGCCTGTAGCACAATAACCATGATAAGTTATTAAAAAACAGACAGGTACACAGTCGCTAAAATAAATAGTGGTTCAATGTCACCTTCTGCAGCCCTTTGCATCAAGGCTAAGATTTACATTTGAGATGACAACAACTAGAGTCCGAGAGCACACATGACATACTAGACAGCTGGCTAAAAGAAAGTAATGCAATACATAACATTAAAGCAGTGAAAGCCCGGAGGCAGGCACTTGTCATTGTCTGACTCCTGCATAAGGCTGGTGTAAGACAGAGGAGATAAAGTACAGTTGTGTAAAATCTTACCATAACACTAAATGTCCTTCTCTACACTGTTGCAGTACTCTTAACTAAAGGGATTCCCTTGTCAGAGGTAGCCCAACATCTGGCTAGTATGCCAAACCCTTAGGATTTTACAGACATAGTACTTCACACATATGCTCCTCACATAAGACAGGTCATAAAGCTGACGTATGGATGTACATATCTCAGAACTGAATAACCCCAGGATGTGCAACAGTCCTATGGAGTAGGAAGAACATGTGCATCCAGAAGGAGAAAAAGGAAAAGAGTAGAGCAGAAGGGGAGGAGGGAGGGAGCAAAGACTGCAACAGTGAAGAGAAGACATCTACTGCTATGGTAAGATTTTACACATCTGTACTATGTCCTTCCATATCACTGTTGCAGTATTCTTTACTAAAGGGAGAGTAGAAAAGCTCAACAGGAAACTTGAGAGGAGGAAATCCCAGCAGAGCCCTCCAGAAACTCATACAGGATAGCCTTGGCAAAGCCAGCTTTTGCTCTGGAAACAACACCCAATTTCTAATGCTTAGTAAATGTATGGACAAAGGTCCAAGTTTCAGCCTCAGAGATGGAACTGATATCTAATCTTTTGAAAAAAAGTACCAGAGGAATCCACAGCCCTGGCAGAATGAGCCTTTACAGATACAGAAAGGCTTTTCCCATGAAAGGAGTAACAAAAAGAAATGGCCTTAGAGGTTTGCTTAGAAACAACCAAACCTAGAGATCTGGGATGAAAGGAAATAAAAAGCTGCTCAGATTTGTGAATGGTCTTAGTCTTATCTAAATAACATCTGAGATGTCTATGCAAGTTCAAGGTGTGAAGAACCTTCTCACTAGAAGACAGTGGAAAAGGAAAAAAGGGGGGCAAATTAATAGACTGATTAACAGACAATTCATTAACCACCTTGAGCATAAACGTAAGAAAAACTTAAAAAAAGAGGAACAGCCATAAGGGCCTAGAGTAAAAGGGCCAAAAGAAGAACAGTTTTCCATGTACAATTTAAGGAAGCTGAAGATGCAGGCTCAAAAGGAGCCGGAGTCAGTTTTTTAAGAAAAAAATTAAGGTCCCAAGAAGGTGGAACAAGCATTCTGGGTGGTGTGATATGAATGACACCCTTAAGAAATTGCTTAACCTCAAACTTAGAAGCTAGAGGAGGAGTTAATGGCAGACAAGCAGAAAGAGTTGAAAGATGGGCTTTAACAGAAGAATATACTAACCTAGCATGCAGCAATTCACACAAATAAGACATAACCAGCGAGATCTCCACAGAAAGTGGATATTGATTATGAGATCAAGACACCAAACAGAAAATCTCTTCCATTTGGACATGTACAATTTCCTGGAAGTGGGTTTCCTGCCCTCCTGCACAACCCATGAGCCTGTGTTTTGGACCTGCTCAGAGAGTCTGCCACTATATTTTGCGCTGAATGAATGTATAGAACATGAAGAGTCACTTAATACTGAATAGCTAAATATGCAAACTTGAAGAGCTTGCCTGCAGGGAAAGTAGGGCCGTGTCTCCCCTTGCTTGCTGATGTAACACATCACTATGGTATTGTCTGTAAAGATTTTGTGAGTCTTCTTGATGCTGATGTGGTCTGACCTTTCATGAAGAGGCTAGAGACCTGGACTTTGCTTTGAGGGGACCAAAAGAAGCTCCCCAGCTGATGTCTGAAGCATTCAAAAGAAAGTTCCTTAGAGGGGACTGGGGACTGAAAAGGTCCTCGGTTAGGTGACAGCTGATGAATTTGACACTGAAGCTCAAGCTTGAGGCATGGAAGAATTGGGAACTAGAAAATCTAGAGGATGACAGTGTTGGGGCCATACTGACTTTAGGAACCAGTGTAGTTTTTTCATATAAAGCCTGACTACAGGTAGCAAAGGAATGGTGAAAGCCATTAATCATAGCGCTCTCAGAAATTCTCCGGCTATAAGTGAAACCTAGACAGTAGGAGAAAATGAAAAAAGGTGAGAAGAGAAAGAGCATTGGGAAGGGGCAAGGAAGCCAGTATAGGGATGGTCTGGAGCCTGCAACCGAGAAATACATGATCCTGAGAAGGAAGTAGTACAGAGTTTTGGAAGTTTACAGTAAACTCCGGGTTTTGCAAGAGACAAACAGTATAGCGGAGATGCTGAAGCAAAGTCTCAGGATAGGCAGCGTGAATGAGAAGATTGTCCAGATAAGAAAAGATCTGAACCCCCCCCTCATCCTGCAAAAAGCTATCAGAGGAGCAAGGCGTTTGATGAAAATCCTTGGGGCAGTAGAAAGGCTAAAGGGCAACGCAGAGAACTGAAAATGGAATGAGAAAATAGAGAAACACACAAACCTCCTGAAATGGGAAGAATTGAAATGTGAAGATAAGTATCCTTGATATCCAAAGAGACTAGGAAAGCCCAGGGGAGAAGAGGAAATAGGGTCTTGAAGGGACAACATCCAAAAGGAAGGGATCTTCAGAAAGGTGTTGAGCTGTGAAAGGTCCAGAACGGGTTTCCAGGTGCCTTCCTTCCTGAGAAGAAGAAACATTCTGGAATAACCCCCCCCCCCCCTCCTGGGAAAGGGGGCACAGCTTGAATGGTACCTTAAGCCAGAAGACCCTGAAGTACCTCTGGGAAAAAAGAAAGCTGTTCCTGGGTAGGTTCAGGGATGCCCAAAAAAGGAGAAACGAATTTCCACACTGTGAAGTATTCCTGATAGATGATGGACCGAACCCAATAGTCTTAAGTGATCCTTAACCAATTGGGAAGGGGCAGGGAAAGATGAACAGATAAGGGAACCTGACTGAGGAAAGGGGGAAGCAGTCAGTCAGATAGAACGTGGCTTGTCTTGAAAAGCAGGTTTCTGAGAACTGGGAGTCTAAGTAGACTTAGCAGGAGGAACTCACCTAGAAACCATTTTGCCTTTGCAAGGAAGGCGAGGCTGTCTCCAAACAAAAGCAGATTTAGTTGGATAATTCCTCTGGGAAATAAGGAATAGGAGCAAATTTAGAGGGACAATTCCCCTGGAACTTAGGAATAGGAGAAAAAATATATGCTTTAATTTATGCAAGGTCTTAACCCTATCCTACAGAGACTGAAAAAGCTCAGCAGCTGCAGAACCAAACGGGTTCTTATCATCAAGAGGAGCATCCAACAGTTTAGCCTTAATATCATCAGGCAATGGGTGGAGATGAAGCCAAGAATAACATCTCAACACAGAACCAAAAGCAGCAGCCCTAGAGGAGGCATCAGCTGCATCACAGCTACATTTAATTGAGTGGTGGACTACTTGAGAAGGAGAGCTCAGTAAAGAGAAGACCAAGGCCTTCCCTTCAGAATCAAGGTCTGAGATAGCCTGGGAAGCCTAAAAAAGAATGGCCAAAACATACCTGTTTTTATGGGTCTGGTAGCTAACAACCCGAAAGGTCAAGGTGCCAGCAGTATATAACTTCTTGCCCAGCCATTCCATAGCTCTACTGTCCTTGTTTAAAGGAAGTAGATGAGTAGAAAGCAAAAGCTTAGAGGGTTTGTCAGAGGAGACCGACACTACAAAAGTCAGCAGAGGGACACATGTAGAGAAACTTGCACTCCTTAGGCACCTTATCCTTATAAAAATCTGTCAGGCTTCTTAGATGTTGGAGGTTGAGAATCTGGGGTCACAGAATCTGCTGGAAAAGTATGCAAAAGGACAGCCAAGACAGGAGGAACATCAGAGGGCTTAGGGGACTTCATCTGGAGGAGCTCATAATTCCTTTTTTGAATGTCAGAAACCTGAGAACAGTCCCATTTAAAAAAAATCCATCATACAAGAAATAACTTCTCTAAAGAAGAGTTCTTAAAGAAAGAGTCAGAGCTAATAGAGTCTTCCTCCTCAGAGCCATAATCCAAAGGAGAAGGGATCTGAGAAGAATATGCCAAAGACTCTTTCTCAGAATCAAAGTCCTCTTCAGATGATGCTAACTCCTGAGCTTCCTGAATGGGGTAAAAGACCAAGGGCGAGCTAGTACAGAAATTCCTTGGTGAGGCTTTAATGTCATCATTGCTTTAAGCAATCCCTGGGTAAAATCCTGCCAGTCTTGCTGGGGATCTTTAGGAGTACATGGAATATGCTCGATTTTATGTTTTTTCTTTTGAGTGATGTCTGCCCTAAACACCCTAGGAGGTTCAAACCTTTAGTTACATTCAATTAACGTAGTGGGAATCTCCTCTTGAACAAGTATGTGCAGAATCCCCCTCAAACCTTATGAAATGATCAGTCAAGGTTACCCCTCAACATCTGGAACAGACGTCTGCACAGCCTCCAAGGACATGCGAGAAGTCGAATTCATGCTGGCCTCCAATATGGTTATGGAAGAGGAATCCAGTGTAACAACCAGGCAATCCTCTGGGCTTTCATCAGCCTTGGGAGCTATGTGCAGGGGAGATGGGACAGCAGCTGAACCAGACCTAACTCTTTTTGACTTTTTCTTGACAGGAGGCTGACCTTCAGGATGGGAAGATTCCACCATAGCACCCTGCACCAACAATATAATCTGCTGGTTCTCCAGGTAAATGGACAAGGAGAGATGACTAAGTAGGGTCTTGGGGACAAATGCAGACAGAACATTTTGTATGGTCATGAGAAGCACCCAAACAGAAGAGGCATTGATCATGACGATCCTTATGGGGAATCTGCCTCCCACACTGAAACTTTCCCTTTCTAGATGACATGTAAACCCATAAAACTGAAAAAGGAAGAAAATAAGTAGAAACTGTAGTGTGGTCTTATCTGAAACACAGCGCAGTAACCAGCACAGGAGGAGGAGTGCTCAGAACAGCAAACAATGATGCTACTCAGACTGGTGGCAAAGAAGTTCTGAGTTATGTACGTCGGTACATCACCTTCATGCCCTACATTTTGAGATGGAAGCATACACGTGACATACAATATCTATAAACTCCTAAGGCACTGGTTTACTGGGCAAACATTGGGCTACCCCTGGCAAGGAATCCTTTTAGTTAAGAGTACTGCAACAGTGTTATGGACAGACATCATACCCATCTGTGCTGTAATACCATCATCACATTCCCAGCTATGAAACTCTGTAAATTAACAGGTCTTTCCTGCCTGCTTTACACGATGGTCACTAACCCATCAGTGACAAAAGTAACAGACAATAATCCATTACATGTCCCAAATCTCATGTATGAACAGAAGCAATGCCTCACTATTCTGGATATGATGTTGCCCTTCTGTATAAACTACAATAAGGACCAGTCAAGTTAGAGTCTTCACTTTGAATACCTTAAACCTCCTGAAGTGGAGGTCTGTGGGATATATGCAAATGACCCATTATGGACAAATCAGTGTTTCAGCTACATGGCTTCTGTATACTCAAGTCATTTTGTTTTTTGGGCACATTCAGCCCAATAAATCCAAACTCCATTAGTTGTAGAAATGCACATCTCTTGCACAACAGGTGAATACAGACAGAAAATCAAATCCAGGACTACGGGATGGAACCCTCTAACAGCTCTTAGCCTTAATATAAAGCCAGGTCATAGCAACTGAAGTAGAAAAAGACAGCCTGAACAAATTTGCATTTGAGAATAAAAGAAACTCGACAATACAAAACACACATGAAACCAGTAAGGCTAACACTGCCAGAATTAAAGGGTGGCAAAAATCTAAATTACAAGGTAGTAGTATGCAAAAGTTTTAACAAGACACAAAAGGAATTTATACAGTGTATTTGTCAAACAACTGGAACTGGCTCCACAAAATTATGGCAAATGACAGAATTATCTCTGGTTCAAAGTGTAGGACATTATTAGATACCAGGTAGGAATACAAAGGAACTCTTTGTTGGAAATATCGTATCTGCTCACCATATATGCATGGATATTGCCAGTTCTGTGGCACAAAGAATAAAGCCCCGAGTACAGCCCAGGCGATCAGAGTTTGACTAGTGGTTCAAGCACTTAATGGGAGCTAGTAAGGAAGGATGGGGATTCCCAACCTAGGCAGCAATGATGCGTTTCCCAGCAGCAGGGAAGGACGGGGATGCCAATCCTGGGGAGCAGTGATGTGGTTCCCAGTAGGAGGGAAGTATGCCGATGCCCATCCTGGGAAACAGTGATATGGTTCCAAGGTGATTTGATGATACTTTGGGAAAACTGAAGGCTTACCCGTAGCAGCAAGCCATTACAGCAAAGGTGTGGGCAGTGGTTGCCAAAGCAGGTGACAGTAGCCCTTGCCACCGCAGGTGAAGGAGTGAGTATGCAGCACAGGGCTGAGAGTCACAGGCCATCTCTGTGGTGACAGGGATGTGCATGTTACCACTGGAGTGGGATTAAGACCATAAAATCTAAACTTCCAGTTGCCAGGATCCCAACAAGGGGACAAACATTTCTATTGACTGCTTGTATAATGGCTTCCCCTGGGCAGCTGTAACCTCTGTACATTACTGGGCACATGTCCCCCATATAGGAGACAAAAAGGCCGAGCCTGACAGGGGATGATTTGAAGGTTGGTTGGCAAATGTATGTATGGATAAACTGTCCTGTGACATCATTACCTTAAAAAAAATCTACACTTGTAATCCTGCTGGATAATGTTTGTCCAGGACTCAGTGACCAAATCTTTTTTTGCAATGTCTGCTTATCTGAACTTTTCTGCATAATAATAGTGTGGTACAATTTATTCTGAAGTGTTAGCAAAACAGCTTATTCTTGATAGAGACCACATGACTGTGTCAAACTGTAGGCTCATGACCCTGCTTTCCTAATGGGCTCAGGCTCAACAAAGAAGTTCCAGAGTGTGGTCTGTTTTACTGTCTGAAATTCAGCAAACATTTGGTGGAAATTAATAAACAGTGTGTCACAAAGGGCTGTTGCAAGGGGGTAAAATAAAAATCCTCATTCTTCACCTAAGGTGTGGTGACTCTGGATCTGATTATATTAAAGGGGGGTATCAGAAAGTGTAAGCCTACAAGACAAAACATGCACCTTTTCAGGGGTAACTTGGGAGCACTGTTTGGTTGACTTGTTATGAGTCAAAAGCAAGCAAATTGATGTGGAAAAACAACAACCCTGTATCCTTTAATCCTCTCCACTAACTGCTAGATGAGCAAGCCCTTGTCTTTAGCAAGGCTGCTTTCTCTTTCAAGGATTTGCACTGCTTCACTTCAGAAGCACTGGTACAGTTAATTCAGAATTAACCATGATTTCTTTTTCTTTCTGGTGTGCAACTCACTGCCATTTGTTACATCAACTTTTCATGTGATAGGTCCTTAGTTTTGCCACCTTTCTCCTTTGACAAGCGTACATCAAAGTTACTAAGTGAGATGCATTAGTTAAGCATTACTAGTACAAGCAGGTACTTGATTTGCAGTCTTAGCCCTACCAGTGATGTTGAAAGGTCTAAGAGTATCAGAACTCTTAATCCAAGTTTATTGAATCTTGACAAGTGTATAACATGATTTCACCACATTCTACTTTTCCAAATAGAAAAATAAAACAGAATTAGAACAAACACAGCACTTTCACCACTTATTGTATATGTATTTACAAATGTGAGGAGAAATGAGATGCCTACCATTGAAATAACTGCAAATAAGAATGCCTCATCTATACAGGGTGGCGTGAAAAGCAAATAATAAACATGAATATTACAAGGTTCAGAATAGTAAGCACAGAGCAGTGTGAGTGATAAATACAGAACATGAAAATTATGAGACTTCAGACAGGCCAGTATACAGAGAAGCATCGACCTTTCAATGAGACCCATTAAAAAGTATTACAAGTTGGCCTACATTAAATTCCAAGCATGAATAGAAGGTATCCCAGTACTGGTAACATCAGTGAATCATCACTTCTGAAAGTGGACAACTGACTGACCTAAGGGGGGCAAATCACTCCCACTTCTGGATGGCTTGATATTTCTATTTGGATTCATTTCTATCTCATCTTCCCTAATGAAAACCACTGAAAACTGTAATCTGGCCAAACTATTTAGCTTGTCTCCTGTTCCAGTTAGAATCTTTTCTGTGGTAAATGCAAGAAAAAAATTTTTTATCTGCAATTCATTATACTGATCTGCACTACCTCCACTGAGAGGCATAAGGCTTCTGAAATAAAGTTGAAAAGTTCAGGTTCTCTATAAACAATACAAAATGTCAATGCCGGATGACAATTCCTGCATGATAAAAGATACAATATGCAAATGTTAAAATCAGCAGAGATGCGAAAGCAGTTGTGATCTACTGTTTCTACTGCACGTTTACAATATTATGTTATGTAGTTCTGTGATTAGTCCTGGGGACAGCATTATGCTATTGAAAAAATTCAGTTTATAGGCAAAGAAACACTTCATGATACAATATAATGTTCAAAGACAGCTGACATTCATTCAGTATCTGAGGCCCTTTCTCCTTGCTAAAATGTAATAATACAGAATAAATAGAAGTAATTCCTGCTTCTACAGAAATGCCATCTAGTTAAACAAACATGGAAAGATGCAGTGTCACCTTAATGGATGAATCATCAGCTCACCTTCTTACAGACAAAGCAGTGCCTACTTTTATGGATCAAGAAATGACTACTCCAGCCACAGAATCCCTAGCCAGCATGAACATGAGCACGTTAAATAACCACGACTCATTAAAATAAAGTTATTTAACTTGCTTAAAGAGAGACATCATCTTAGAGAGGTGGGAATTATATATTTGCTGCCATGCACCCTATGTTTTTGCTCTACACAGCTTTGCCTTCTTGATCAAACAAACCAGATGGGAATACATTTCATTTCCATTCCCAATCCTCCGAGATATTTTCTTAACTTCAAGCTGCTCAGAGGAAGGCTACCAAGATGGTACATGTTCTATGTTAGGATTCCTTTCAGGACAGGTGAGAGGAAGTGAACGGTTAGTGACTTGGCAGGTAACACACCTACCTATGCTGCCAGAAAGGTAAGAAAAAGCTGAGGGGTTCTACCCCAACCCCAGGTGCTACACATTCAAGTACTGCCATTGTTGTGCAGCACAAAGGAGATGTTGTACTCCTGAGGTTTCATCCTATGGATAAGATCTTATAATGATTTCACCTGGAAGAATTGTTAGAAGCTTAGGTGGACATTAAAGATTCCATGACATTATCCAAAAGGAAAAAGAGGTGTTATTAAAATTGTACAACTGTAAACAGGATTATAATACAATATAATCAAGTCATTGTAGATAAAACCATTATTTCCAACAACTTCAACTTCCAAAAGCACTTTTTTGTGATTTAATGAATACTGATTAGTATTAAAAAATGTGCATGCTGATGGAAAACTCAAGCAATTCAGTAAAAATAACAGAAACCCTTGTCAAGTTTTGGGAAGGTCTCTGTTATTCTCCAGAGTATGTACAGCATGCGTTTACCTTTGCATTATATGGAGCTGTGATAGCAGGACTTCCTCCTATTGGTAAAATGGAAACTCTCCCAAGAAGAAAACACTTTATAAAAATAATAAAAATCCTCTGCATCCAATTCCCTTTTTTTTTTTTTACTCCATCCACTTCTTTAAGCATTTCTGAGTATCAGCAAGGGTTTCTTCTATTTTTACATGATGTACTAATGGATTTCAGACATATCTTTACAAGGAATATAACTTATTTCTTCTTCTTCTCCCAGGTGCCTAATCTAACATTAACCAGAACACATTCTAGCTCCTCCACCTTTTAATATCACCTTCTGTTTTTTATCTCTTTTCTATACAAGCCGCCTTTATTTAGAAACAGCTGCTACTTAAACCTAGCTCTTTAAGCTTACAGGTATTTAAGTTAGAAATACCAGAACAAACAATATCACATAAGCAATTACAGGGACTACAACAGGTCTAGCCATGTCCACCTTTAAACAGACACACTTAAAAGTTCCTACCACCCTTTATGAGTACTTAATAGTGCCCACCTCCGAAATCAAATAGGGCCGTAAATGATCACCCTGGTGTAAAGTTATGTCTATCCATCCAATCATTAAAACTAAACTTAAAGGCAAAGTACAATTTCAGTTTTCCATCCATGTTTTGACATAGAAAACTGCTTCTTGAACTATATACTGTAGCATATTCTTGCACCTATAAATATGTTTTTTGTTCATTTATTATGAGGTCCTATTCATCTAGGCTATGCCTGCCAATGGTACACTGAAAACAGTAGACCACCTCAGTAAACATAAATCAATAAATAATTAGTAGTATTTTACCTGACCTGTGATAAGTTATTCCACATGCTGAGATTACACTGAGTTAAGAACCAGCCCCTCGTGTGTCTTGCTTATTTGTTGGTATAAATTTAAGTCCCTAGAGGAGGTGTTTGAAAAACAAATAGTTTTGAGTCAAAAATGTCAGAGTTCGCTATTATCTTCAGCAGTGAAGTAACTTTTGTACAACATGACAGCTAAGCATAAACACAGTTCACACTTCAGCATCTCACACCCAATCAGCAACAGCTGAAAAACTGTACTGCATTATGGACTATGCACATTCTTATAAGGAAAACACCATATTACAGATTTAAAGCAGAAATTGCTATTTTACATGTACTCGATATGCATAACCATTTTATCAGCTTTATTCCACTTATCACAATTTTACTAGGATGCCACCTAAGAAAATAAAAAGGAGAAAGTTAACAGATGATGCTTTCCTCCACTTAGAAAAGTGTTCTGATTTCATGCCTTTTTGAGGACAGAAATTTCTGGCAACCACAACTGCTGGAGCAAACGGAAGGGGAAGCAACTGTCTGACGTGACTCCAAAAAAGAGCGTGTGTACGCACAAGTCCCTCCCCCACGTATAAATGGTTATCCAAGATGCAATGAAAAGAACCCTCAGAACTTTTACTGCACTACCAGAATGCCTACGTGCTTTGTAACCAAGTCACCAGATAACCAGCCTACCTGCCCTGTATTATTTAATACA
>NC_056730.1:977444842-977594842 GCF_019279795.1 Protopterus annectens | reverse complement strand
CACAATGTCCCCCCACAATCAAACATACAATCCTACATTACAGACAAGCAGGGGGCAAGCCCCTCTGCACCACACCCCCCCTACTTATATATACTAACTCAGAGATCGCATAATCACACACACAAAGGTAACTGACACCCACACATTTCACAGCCCCTTGCACACAAACATCACAGCCAAAACACACACAACATACACTAAAGCCCCTAACCAACACACTCCTACATACTTACCTGAACTTACACCTATCCATTCACACACCGCAACACCAGAAGTTCCGAACTTCGGGATTTTGAATTTCACGATTCTGGTGTTTTGCGATTTCAAGCTTTCGGGATATAGAATTTCGAAATACTGAAATTCGGGATGTCAGTATTTCGGGATTCTATAGTGAACCCGTACATGTATAATTTTGTTATTTTATTTATTTAACATTTGTTGACCGGGAAAATATATACATACATACATACACACATATATATATATATATATATATATATATATAGGTCATTTATATCACTGAAACTAAATCACCTAAAGTTCACAACACTCAAAACTTCATTTCACTGAATCTCCTTTCACTGACAGCTTACAATGCTACATTTCACAAGACTAAATGGGAAAACAAACAGAAACAAACTCACAAAAGTAAAGCCTACCTCCTTCCACAACTTAAAAATACTTATTTATCCTCTTAGCAGAAACCAGACAATATACCAACCAAAGAAGTGGGCTGTGACCCCCCAACTATATATACTAACTCCAGGTTGCACTACAGTGGGGATGAGGGCACATAATCCTTTACTTGCCTCACAGTATTCTACACACTGCCACATCACGTCTACAGCTTACAATTCAGTGAAAGGAAATTCAGTAAAATGAATTTTCAATCATTTGAAGTTTAGGTGATTTGGTCTCAGTGAAATGGGATTTTGCTGAAGTGAAGTAGACCCATATATATATATATATATATATATATATATATATATATATATATATATATATGCAATAAAGCATAAGGGAGTTTTACAGTACAGATATTATGGTATGCCCAGAGTTGTAGTAAGGCACAAACCCAAAGGATAAATGTATTTTTCCCAGTCTGAAGTTTGCATTTAGTGGTTTATGTATGACAATTACATATTCTGTAGTGTATTTTCATGTAAAATAGCTCCTCCTCCCATTTTAATCAAATGACTGCCTTGCAGGGTTATAACTGTTTAAATGTGTAGAATTTTCATGTGAAAATTTCAGGGTTGTAGAGTAAGGAGCCCTTCTATCAAACCACTGTATGTTATCGTGTGCAGTTTTGTTTGTAAACAGGTGACAACACTATACAACACCTTAGCAGAAATCCTTTATGTACTACTAAGTTTCTGAGACACTGAGTATTTTGGAGCTACATGAAATTATCATAAAATAATTCATTTTCAGTATAACATGGAGTTCAGATGAAGAAAACTGTCACAATAATACTAAATTTGTGGACTTCCAAGAAGGCTGCACACTGATCAGCAGCTTCATTTCAGCTCTCTCTGTGTGAAAACAGAAACTGAGAAAAAAAGACCATTCAAATAGTAAGCTTGGGTAAAGTTCAGTTATCGGCTAGTACATATACTGCCTATATGCCGGCAAAAAAAATATTTGGAGAACTTGAAAGGAAATCAAACAGAAAAGGTGAAGAGAAACCAATGACTAAAAAGAAGCCTGCAGCTGTTCATCAAAAAGCAGTTATTCAAGCTTTGGATCAAGAGATGGCTTCCAGTAATTTACAGGGAAAATATAAATCAGCTGTACTCACATGTGAATAAAATAACTGAAACACTGAAGGAATATCAACACAAATAAAAAAACTTGAAAAATATTAGGAACTAACTTAGCCATTCAGATGAACTGAAAACTGTGTAAAAAAAAAATCAGAGGATGAAATAAAGAAAAGACTGTTTGTCTGAGTCTGAGGCTTTCAATGACCAGATGTTTTAAAAATGGTGGCATTAAAAGACAGAGCATGCAGAGATAACCTGTGATTTTCTGCTATACAAAAGAGACTGGAAGGAACAGACTGTATTAAATTTTATAAAAGCAGAAACAAAAAAAAAAGTAACTGTCAGACAGGTGGATTTATTAAATGCAAGGGCACACTTGAGTGGATGCTCCAAACCTTGCCAACAGTAAGCAGTCAACTATTTTATTAAAGATGCAATCATATTAGCAGAAAGAGTTGATTCTGATAAAACTGTGACAGAAGGTGAAAATTATTAAAAACTGGAGAATGCAAAGTGTTTGTGGAAAAAGATTATCCACTGCTCACCAGGGAAAAAAAAGAACCAAGTTTACCCCAGTAATCAGGCAATGCTGAATGGCTGGTTTGAGTATTTTTTCTGAAGGATCAAAGACATTTTTTGATGCAAATCAGGCTAAAGAAAAAAGAAGGCTTAACACCCCCCAAAAAAAAAAAAATGCCAGCAAGCAGATGTAGACTCTGATTCTCATTCCTCTGACAATAAATTTCATGATTTGATGAGGTAACTTTGTACCTTTTTAAATTTTCATTTGTTTGTTACTTGTTAGATCTGATGAAGCACCCAGTAGTAAAAGGGTCTATGTCAGAAAAATGAAAACGCAACCTCTCGAACACTCACATGAGCGAATAATCAGAAACTCTAAATTGGTATTGTGGGGGGCTGCACTCCCAACACCCCCCGCTAAATATATATTCCTACTCTGAGATCGTACTACAGTGAGGAAAGGGAAAATATTCCGATCTTCACTGTACTGCGATCTCAAAATATCAACATTGATTTTCTGCTTTTTTGCTCATGTGAGCATTCGAGAGTTTGCATTTTCGTCATTCTGAAGTAGACCCTAATAAAAGGCTGTGAAAGCACTTATCTTTGTTTTTAATTTTTTTTTATGAAAAATTAAATTGATTTCATATACATCTGGAAGCTTTGGAAGTTTTTGTGCATCCAACAACAATATATATTTTGCTGTACGGTGGCTGGTTACCTGTTTTTGTTTGTATCTGGATGTTTCATTTGATTACCGGCCTTTACTTTGCATCTAGTGTCTTTGGTCCATTTAGCACAATAATTGACTAGAAGACTTTGGACTACCATGGGCTTGAACCAGAATCTAGTGCTGGGAGACAAAGATGAACAGGAAGAATACTAGCAACACTGAAATCAGGGAATAAATGTTAGACTGTAAAGCATTAATCACATTTGTGAAAGAAATATCGCTTTGCAAAAAAAAAAAAAAAAAAAAAAAAAAAAAGAGGAGGCTGACAAAAGTCTGGACTTTGGTTGATTTTGTTAAACTTGCAGATATACTGTAAAGCATACAATACATTATATGTCTTTAATGTTTAGAACAACACAAGGGAAAAAAATAAATGCAAGTAAAACCATTTTTCTTATTAATACATCAGTGGTATTTTCTTACATTCTTCTTCCCTCTGGATTATTATTCTATTAACATTGTCAAATGTTTAGCCTCCCCTCCACAAAACAATAATCCATATCTATCATTTTGGCAACATCTTTGTCATTATTTTAGCTAGTATGGACATAAACGCATTATAATAATGATTTAAAATTGAAATGGGACTACAAGAGGCTGGGTAAAACATCCACTACAGTTTTCTTCCAAAAAAAAAAAAAACCTTAAAGATCTTTATCACTTGATTCCATCTTAACTTCCAAACGTCCCAAGGAACACCATCTGTTCTTGGAGACTTCCCTGCAAACTGATTATGCATCACTGTTTTATCTCTTCTTCTCCCATCATAACTATTAGTGGATGAGCCTCATATTCATCTAAAATTGGCAAAATTAAGTCATCCATAATAAAAATTCCATTTGTGCTGTTGGTGATGCAGACAAAGTACGCTGGGATATTAGGAGTAGAGCAACAGAAGCATCTGCATTCCCAGATACAACAGTAACATTGCAAGGATGTATGAAGGATCAGAGGCAACAATTAAAGTGGAGGGGTCATCTCTGATAAGTTGTGTTTGAACAGAGGAACCAGTCAGGCATGTCTTCTTTCCCCTTCACCAATGGTTCTAAATATAAAGCAAATAAGAGGAAAAAACGGAACTCAGAAATTTTTATTTGCAGATGATATTACTTTGTACTTAATAAATCATGAAAAGGATATCTCGGTGTGGTGGAATATTAAGAGACAGTCTGAAATCTTTTCATGATATCAAATTAATGAAGATAAAGCAAAGATTAGAGCCATAAATTATGTACTTACTCATGACTTGGTTGAGAAGTACCTATATTTATGGGGACATGATTTAGGAGTATGAATTAAAAGGGCTTCTGTTATGGCAGTTAAAGATATGTGGGGAAGAGACCAAGCAAAAGATAACATAAACAACTGAGAAATTTTAAGTTCTTGTTCATGGATATGTACATTAAGATACAAACAGTGAAAATGTTTTTAGTCACTTTAGTTTTACATACAGGTCAGACATTTTTTTACTTTTTTATTCAACCAGAGGAGAAGTTTTAGACAATGATTAATAAAGAGTTGAAGGAATTTATCTGGGAAGAAAAGAGTTAAGTGGTAAAGTTGATCCTCCCAACAGAACAAAGTTGTTTAGTATTTTCTGATTTGAAGGAATATTTTAGAACTATACAGTTAAGGCTTGTATACATAAAACTAGCATAAGCAATGCAGATGCAGTGTGTGTGTGGGAGGGTGGTTCAAGAAATAAGGCGAGAGTGGGATTATGTATGCAGATCTTTAAGGAGAATAATAACCACCATACAGATTATTATATTCATAAACCTGCAGAATGTATTTTAAGAACTACGCCAACACAAGAATGAAGAAACGAGATTTTGTCAGTATGGATGACTGCCATTTGGGGTACAGAAAACAGGCAAGAGGGGGTGGAATTTAAAGAGAAATACCACCAAAGGAACCAATGTAATTGCAGCAGATAACACAAGAGGGAAACGTAACAAAGTGGGATGAGGCCAAGCAGAAGTTTGAACTGCAGGTTAGAGATTGCCTTCCCCATCAAGGATTCATGTCAGAATATAGGAAAAGGGAAAGGGGGACCTAAGTCAAAGACCTGCTTTGGTAGAGTTTTTACTTGAGTCTGGAACATATGCTACTGTTAAAAAGGGGATAATCAATACAGCATATAAAGTATTGCATGATAATGATAACAATCAGAGGAGGTTAGAAAAGATTACTGATAAAGTCATTTACAAGGGAACAAAAGACGGAAGTGTATGGCCCATAAGTATGCAACAAAGTCCAGAAAGTTGGAGGTGTGATGGGGAAGAACAACGTAAATGGATCATGAATTCTGGTAGTGTAATGAAATAACAGATTTAAAAAATCTCTACAGAGTACTCTGTCTGGAATATAAGGAGAACAAATAGCTGTAACTAAGGAAATTGGTCTTTCAAGCTGGGACAAAGAATATGAATTGCGTAGACACACAGTAAGGCCATATTAAATTGAATTCTATTGGATGCCAGAAAACATTGACTATAAAAACAGAAATCAATCTCTTCCAAGTACTGATTATAATAAAAGAGTTAAAAAAATGGGAAGGGGATCTTTGGAAAACAGATGGAGACAATTACATAGAAATAAATGGTCAATACATTTAGAATAATACTCAGGAGGTGGAGTGAGGTTTAAGGGAAGACAGGAACTGAGTGATTTATGTAATGTTGGACTGTAAGGTATTTGTTACTAAGAAAGAAAATGTAATGTATAATATTTGTGAACGGAAAAAATGTCAATATGTTAATATATTCTTTTTTTTCTATGAATGTATCTGTGCCAGTGTCTTAAGTGGCATTTTAATAAAGGTGTTAAAATACTAAATTTGAGTGTAAAATGATTATTGCTGCAAAATAAACTGTATATATGACATGGAACTAAACAGCACATTTAAATCTGCCTTGATTCAGAGCCAGGCATTTGCTGGCAGGCTTGCAAAACTGAGTGCTGGCAAGTGAATGAGTCTAGATGATGAGACGGAAATATCAGTAGCAGTGTTTCACAAACACGTACATACTACTTTAAATGCAACACAGCCTCAAAGATATTCACAAGAGTAATCACTTTTGGTAATTCCATGAACTGAAAGATATATGCATGTTAGCACTACTCTATCCAACATTTTTATTAAAGCTGATTTTGCTGTTGGTGTGCTTGTTGCAACCTAATTAGTTTTCATCTTAGACTGAATGCTTTTTCTGGATGGAAGATTTCACAACAGAAAAATAAAAAACGCTGTTTTTAATAAAAAACATTCAAAAGGGTAGTCATTTTGGCAGAATCTCCCATAAATTAGGAAACACAATGCTTCCCCCATCACTTTTTTAAGCTAGTTATGATAATAACATGCTTATTGCCTTACTTAAATGTGGCAATGTAGTAATTTTTGCCTGTGATTTTATGCACTGTTTTACTTTTGTGTACTGTACCCTTCAAATGTATCGCTTAAGTGAAACAATGCATAACAGTAGCGTTCTTCAGTGTGTGTGTGTGTGTGTGTGTGTGTGTGTATACATACCTATGTGATATCTAATTTTCAGATTAGGGTGACTGACTTTCTATTTTCTCTTGCTTTGGGGACTGCTGTTCTTTTCATTCAGTTCCTTCCTATATTGCTTCATGTACTGTTTGTATTTTTTTAAACCTTTTAGGATGCCCTTTACTTTTCCTGATTAGGTGATGTAGTTAAATTGACTGTCTGTGTTTTGTTATGGCAAAGTGTGTTTAAACTGTGTCACATTCCTGATTTCTGATTTATTTCACTTACTTTTAATATTATTGTATACAGATTTAGAAATGTGAGAAGGGACCTGCGAATGAACGTGAGACGTAGGTGGTCTGCACTGCTCGTTTTTCACACCACAGAAGATACGATTGCATAGGCAAGTAGCACACTTCTCAATGTTCACATTATATACACACACACACACACACACACACACACACGTATGTATAAAATATATATAAAAATAATCTGTGTGCATATAGACAGAAACATACATATGGAAACATGCATATATGCATGTGTGTGTATGGGTGGGTGGGTCTATATGTCACAAGATCAACAGACCAAAATCTTGACTGCCAGAAGGCTGAACCTTAAAATACTGAAGAGTATTTTCCTGTAAATGCTGGTAAAACAAAGAAAAACTGCTTTTTTGCAGGGTGGCAAGTCCCCCGACCCCCCCCACACACACACACTTATTATATATAGCAATTCCAAGATCACACCACACTGGGGAAGGATTCAAACATCTAATTACAAGAAATACTGGGATTTAGTGGAAAAGACGGCTGAATGTTTTAAGATTCAGCCTTCTGATGCTAGAGATTTTGGTCTGCTGATCTTGTGGCTTAGACCTATTCTCACATCACACAGTCACCTGCAAAGATATAACTATAGCAAATCACTTATCACCCAAGTGCCTGTTTACAGATGCAGTGAAAAATTATTACACTGTGTCCTTATTTACAGTATATGTAGCCAGGATTATACCCACCACTACTCTGGCCCCCTTCCTTTGATCCACACCTCACTGTCCTATAATTCTATTTGTATACCCAGCATACCAACAAAGACACACTCCAAAACATTACTCTGCTAGAGAAACCAAATTACTTTTAACTAAATGAAAAGTATGCACATCAAATGCCACACCTTCAAAACTATTATTGCAATAGGATGATAGGAAATATCAAACAATAATTTCTAAAATGTCAAAAACAATCACCAGAGCCATGAAGTTTTCCTAAACATACACACAGCTTTCCATTTGGTCGTTTATAACTGGAAAAGAGAAATGCTGCATTTGAAACAAAGACTAAAATAATCTTAAATATCAAAACAGTGCTTTCTGGGAGACAAAAATTCCAGCATTAGTAATTCATAGTCTTATCTGCTATTATGCTTTTTAATTGAATGTTATATATAAAAATACATGCAGTTGCTCACTACAGTCACAACAAAACATAAATGCTATATTAAGTATTCATCCGGAAGCTTTGTCAAAGTGTTTTCTCTGATCAAATGTGCAAATGGAAACATGAAATATTCTTTCTCATACAAGAGAAAATATAGTATAAAGCAAAAAGAGAAGAGAGCAGCATTATATCAAGTTATGTAAACAACAGGTATACACTAATTAAACACACATTAACAATGACGCAAAAAAAATAAAAAATATATGCAATGGGATCAACAACAAGATGTAAACAAGCACAAGTGAAATACTAAAAAGTTGTGGAAACATTTCTCAAAGAAGATTAAGTGGAGACAAACCTTTGTCCCTTACACCAAACAGGGCCGGTGTTAGCATTTTGGGGGCCCCAAGTATTTCCACTCTATGTATCACTCTGTCACTGCCACCCCCTCATATGCAACTGTATAGTTCATGTTGCAAAGTTTTAGGAGTAGCAAGCACAGATTGACCTGTAGCTACAATGTCCTTTAATTACAATAGGCCTATGTACCACTCTATGTTGGCCCATCTCACAAAGGGCATTTACAGTTACTGGCATTTACTTGCAACAAGGATACATTGCAGTAACTCTGTGAATAAGCCTGGACTTCGGTGAAATGGCACCCTAGGCCTAATGTTTGAGCCACCCCGCCAGACGCACAGACACACACACCCTCCAGTCTTCCCCAGTTTCCCCCCCATATTGGGCTCCCTATACCATGCACCTTATTTTTTCTTCCCTTTCTCACATTTGCTTTACTCTTCAGCTTTTTCAAGAAGCCATAACTTCCTATGTGCTCTGAAGTGCATTTCAATGTTTTTTTTTAAACAACCCTTTCATCCAGTGATGGCTTGAATAGAAATCAATTAAGGAAAGAAATTGTACTGCTATTCAACTTTAGCTTTCCTTGTATCCTTTCAACGTACCTTTCCTGACCAAGACCGCACAGTAATAACCAGTTAGGAAATGACTCAAGTAAGAAGGGCCCAATAAGTCATTGGGTTTTAGATGCTCTGGGATGTATTTTATAGCATCTTCCCCAGCCTTTTAATGTGATGGTGACTTGAACAAACATGAGTAATAAAAAATATGCAGCCTTTTTTTTTTTTCCAAGGAAGATATAAGTTGCACCTAAGACTTACTGGAAGACAAAATAGTAGCGCACAATAAACAAATAAACCAGTTGTGTTCTAGATACACAGTTCCTATCTGGGAACTGCCTGCCTGCCCCCCCCCCCCCCAAAAAAAAAGACGGTCTATGCATCCTTCTGGTGTTAGACTGGGATAAAAGCAGACATTCAAATTGCCACAGTCATGTATTTCAAGTGACCACTGACATACATATAGATAGCATGCCTCCTCACTCCTCAAACCAAACTATCAAAGGCAGCTACCTATATACATGCCTGAAGTTTGATTGTAAGGAAAGTGAAAAAAAGAGTACAGTAATGTATTCTGCTTTGTTGCTCCTAGAGAGTATGTTGTCCCTGCACAAGCTATAACTTCTTTATACACCTCTGAACTCTGTGAGAAAAGTAACGGAAACGACCACACTGTCCTTAGGCCAAACATAAGCTATAATAACATCATGTACACACCTTTAAGGTTTGACTGATGAAAATTTAAGAAGTAATAATGACACAACCCCTCCCCTACCCCCCATAACCTACAGCAGCTTTCTGTACACACACATCCGAGCAAGGCTGGTTTTAGAATGGGTGCAGAGGCCATTTTCAGCTTTATTCTATCAGGATCATATCTCAGCCCTGTTCAGGTTAAAGATTGTAATCAGATAATTAATACATTTTTATCTCCTCATTTTTTCCCAACCAGCAACAGATTTTGTGGGGCCACCACACAGTCAAGGATGGTCAAGGGAGCCCCCCAGTATCCAGTTATACAGTTTGGGGAGTGGGGGGCCCAGACTATTAGAAGATCCAAGTGTCTGAATGTTCTATCATATATTGTATGCATTAATTTTGAAATATAATTACTTGTTAGCTACATTTTTTACTGACACCCAGAAGAATAATGTATGTGCCCTGGCATAATTGGGTGTGAGCACAGATAAAAATCACTAATATTTTTTACACACACACACACACACACACACACACACACACACAATAGCAATACTAGTTTTGTACTTATTTCAGTAAATAACAATACATCGTGCAACACTGGTTCTGGCACACCAGATCAATGACTGCTGTTTAGCAGTTGTCAAACAGCAGCAGGGGTAACTAATTTTTATTTACCTCAGTGAGGAGTAATGTAAACCGGTCACTGTCCCTGATTTCACAGACCTTCCCTGAATTTTTCTAATAATTTTGCTCTGTACTTTGTAAAAAGTTTGATTTGTTTGTAAATTAGTCAGGATTACAGACAGTCCAATCCAGACATCAGAGTTTTATACTTATTGTCCAAAAATGCATTTGATGCAAAAAGGTTATACTATTAACTTTTTAATTAAATTATAGTAATATTTAATACTTGTTCCTGAATTTGATCCTTTATTCTGCTATTATTGGTATTGCACTGAATTCTTCTGCAAAGAAGTTGAAAGTTGTAGTACCTGGTGTTCTGCCATTGTTTATAGAATTTCCTGAAAGTGAAAACCATCAGAGAAGATCAGAAGCATCAATTTTTATTAAAATTCAAGGCTTGCACGAAGATCAATCACTCTGGGCTTCTAATCTCTTTAGTGATTACCTTGTTTATGTTCATTATCAGGTTTAAACTAACAAGGTCATATCACAGACCTGTTCATGTTAAAGAGCATAATCAGAAAATTAATATATTTTGTCTCCTCATTTTCCCCAACCAGCAGCAGCTTTTGTCGGGCCCTCTCACACCCAAGAATGAATTAGGGGCCCCCTTGCAGCCATGGGTAATGCAAGTACCTAAAGCTGGCTAGGTTGTTAGTTTTAGTGGAGTGAATGTCCACTAGCAGGGTTTAACTAAGCCAGGACACTATGTCAGTGGTAAAATATTTAATGGAATTGTGAAGCCTGTTGCTTGATAGAACATTATTACTATAACTTGAAATATCTTTGAATTTTAAACTAGATATAAATAAGAGTTATTACCCATCTGGTTTATTAAGTATACAATATTGCTGTACTAGCTTTTGTTGGTTTTATAGACATACTACAAAATATTAAGATAAGATAACTTGCTGTAGTTGGGGGCGCCCCATGAACAGGGAGCCCCCATTGACCGCTGGGTCCACTGGAACTGAAAGACGGCTATGACACCAAAGCAAGCAGATATTTACTTCTGTGTCTCATTCCAAAGCTATTACGTATACTTAGAAGAAATCAAGCAAATACAAGAGGTCAGACCTTCCTGCCGAGCAGGTTCCACAACATTTTATTGGATGCATGGATTTAATCAGCACTGAATCTCTGCAGTCACATACTGTGTTTCTAATGGACAAGGAATTTTCTCCACAGTTCTAAGGTTAAGTGCTCTCAGATTTAGTATATTTAGAGCAGCTGGGGTGTAGGGTGTCTAGTACCCTCACAGGAACAGCAGTGGGGGTGTTTCCCCTGCAAAAACACTTATTTGTGTTTATGCTGAAAGTACACACTTCATGGTTTCAACTTTGCCAGTTTTATGCATTACAGTCATACTAATGTCTATTATTTACTATGAATCTCATTTTATTGGCTAACAATTTAATTTTGCAGCAGAACTTAGCTGAATGATTAAAAATCACTGCTGCAGTTTCAAATATGAAAAGATAAGGATAAGACACTGAAGCAATGCAACAGCGTTGCTGGACATACTAATCAGCAACATATATACACAGATATCTATATATCTATATATCTATATCTATATCTAACATATCTATATATATATATATATATATATATATATATATATATATATATCTATATGTGTGTGTGTGTATATATATATATATATATATATATATATATATATATATATATATTTACATAGACACACACACATAATTTTGTCTTTAGTCATCTTTACTTCTGAAGTGCTTCACTCAGTTGTAAGATTTAGATAGTATGAGAATTAATGTATGCAAGGTTTCAAGTGAGTTACTGCAGGACAGGTTTTTGTTTCTAATGACTATTGGTGTCCATACTTGCCTGTAGAGCTTATAACCCTTGTAGCCTCTGATAGACTAAAACACCTCTGGGATGCTAACAAGCTGCCTCATTCTACACACAATGTTTGTAGTCAGCACGAGGACTGTGATGAGCACTATTTATTCTTTGGCCTTCCATCTTGGAACCTGACAGTGTCATACAGGCGATTTAAGATGTATGGCCAAGCATCAATGTAATTCTCATTAGTGCTTATTCTCATAAAAAAGAAACCCAATGAAAATAATTAAAACAGCATTTTCTGTCAAGTTTGATTAGTGACTTAAGCACCTGTAGGAGCTGCAAGGGAGAATGGGAGTGAGCAGCCTTTACCAGCTAAAATATGCTGTGGGGAGGGGGAAAGCTCCAGCTCACCTCTTGAGTGGCATCTAGCAGATGCACTAGGTGTTACACCAGTGCAGCATAGGCCTGAGAAGCAAGCACTGCCATGAAGCAGACACCCAAGAAGGGGAATTCCGTGTGCAAAGGCACTCGCCCCTTGGAAGGCACCACACAGTGCAGCTCTGTAAGCTGTCAAAGGGGAGGGAGTGAGCTGCTCGCCCTACAAGGCCAACAAGCTTGTCTTCTTGGAGGTGCAAGAAGCAGAGACATGTCTCATAATGGTTCTTTCTCCCTACACAGGTGGCTTGACAAAGGAAAAGACTGGTAGTTTGTACCAGTTGTTTGGAATGACTTTTCCGTTAGTGTTGACAAATAGTTAAAGTTGTTTCATGACTTGATTTTGAATTATAGGAAGCTTCAAATCAAAAACAGTTATTTACGTGAAGGTTTGAGAGTGGAGTGGATCCCAAAGGGCTTAAGGACATGGAAGTACCCTATGGGGATGGAAAAGGGCACCAAATTACAGTACGAGTTACATGAACTTTTTAACAGGCACGGTTGTGAACTTTTGCAAGTTCTTATTAGGGACAATGATAAGAAAAATGACTGAGCTACTTGAAAAAAATATCAAAACTGGACAGTAACATTCAATCTGACATTGTCTGACAGCAAAAAGGATGAGTACAGGTCCCTATTTTGTTAAGGTGGATCACTTTATTACTGATTTAAGGATAAAAAAAAGAGAAAAAGTTATTAAGAGACAAGCATGATTATGACGCAGGGAAAGCTTACCCTCCTCCCACACATTATATCACCATTCAAATGAAGCCAAAAAACAGGTGATTTTGTTGAGGGGTTAGCAGAGGCTGACCCTTTAGAATTTTGCCCCTGAGGAAGTCTGAGAGGCTGAGAAATGTGAACCTGGTGATGCAGACAGAGGTGACCAGATATCATCAAGGTTATTCCCACCAGAGGGGGCAACTTTTGGAGGAACCGCTAATAGAAAGCGTCAATATTATTTGTAACAGCACTGGTGACTACAAAATTTACAATTATAGTGAAGTTGAGGTTACCAATGCATGGGCTGACTTGTTTGAAAAAGGTTTGAGCTTTGCTCCAGCAAAAAAGGCCAGGCTAGATGACATTTTAGTTAATTTGAAATTATTTTCTAGGAAATTTAATTTTTGTTTTTATTTCAAAAACGACAATGGAAGGAAAGAGCTCACTGAACATGATTGTAAGAGACCTAGCAACTTTAACCCCCATTGCACCTACTGGTTTCTACCTTTGAAAAAAATGTGTGAGCTTGACATTACGAGATTAAGTAGTTCGAATAGCAACTTTTCTACCTTTAATTTAAGTTTGAACGAATGGGATTTTGTAAAGAACATAATAAATTAAAAAAAAAAAAAAAAAAAAAAAAACAGGTAAGGGTGATGTAACATGATAAGGGCGAAGTCCTTGCAATTATAGATATGAATGATTACATCCATGAAATGTTCACTGTACTATATACAGACATACATGAAGAAATGTCCCTCAATCAGATGAACATTGGATAACACAAGACTTGACTTATTGCTGGAGGACTTATTAATCAACAAGCACATTAGTGTATCTAAATATGGGTATTTACAAGTACCACATCCCAAGGTCCCCACAACTTTGGTATTCCAAAGATCCATAAGAGCATATCTGACCCTCCCTTATGGCCTATCATGGATGCAAAAGCATCCAAGACACTTCCCTCAGGGAAGTTCATTGACCATGTAACCAAGGGAGTTTTACAGACCAATGTTTACATTTTTCAGGACTCCTGGGACTTTTTATCTAAAGTTTCCAATGATTTATACCCTGAAAATTTAATTTTTGTGACCAGCGACATTCAAGATTTTTTTCTGTCAACCCCCCATGATGTTGGGCTAGAGTGGTTTTATGAATATTCATATTTTAGCTCTGATTTAGACCATACCAGAATTCCTACACTCAGAACCATCGTGGAAGTGATCACTGAGAACAATCTCCATGAAAGATACAGTATATAAAATGCACACACATTTTAAAGCCAACTATTTAGGCAGAGAAGGGGTGTAGCAATGAGGACAGCAGCCTGCAACCCTGTCTTTGCCAATATTGTTCTAATCTTTTGGGAGACAACTGTGTGTTTACATCAAAATTTAGAAGGTGCTGGTCCCCATACGGTCACTTCCTTGATGACATCATTACATTTTGGAAAGATACTGAGACAAGACTGGGTCAATTCTTCAGATATTACATACCACAAGAGATGGTGCTAATTATCTTGACGTTTCTATGATTAAAAACAACGGTTTGAAGCAGTTTGAATCCACAATTTACAGAAAACCTACATATCCAAATTCTCTACTGCCTTTCAGTATCTGCCATTTCTTTCATCAAAAAAAAGTCCCTGGTTAAGAGACACTATGTCAGGTTAGCCCAGATGGTTTCAGACGACATTGGATTTCATAAGAGTATAAGAAATTGATGCTTATGTTGTTAAGGAGGGGGTTATGTTGTTAAGGAGGGACTCCTTCCTGAATGATATTCTTAAAGAGGCTGAAAGAAAAAGATCATTGGCCCATTTTACCCAACTACTGGATGCTGCAGACATGAGATAGGCCATTACCTCAAGAACGGGGAATGATATGGAGCAAAATAGTTCCAAAGAGCACTAATGTTACCTTTCAATACCCACTTTTACAATATTCGATCTATAGTTCAAAAAAACTTTAACATTTTTGGCATTGATGAAGAATACACAGAGATTGTGTGTGAAGGTCTCCAAATAGTTCATAAAAAGGACATTTGCTTTAAAGGTCTAATTGAAAGGATAAAACCCCCTCATGTTAATGGTAGGATGAAGTGTGATCACTGTTCACAATGTAAATGCATCTTGGAAGGGTCCAATTTTAGGTTGGAAAACTACAGGCGAATGAAGTTAAGATACAAATATTACTGTGACAGCAAATGTGTTATTTACATAGCACAGTGCCACTCTTGCAAGTGTTTTTACATAGGGAAAACCAAAGGACCTTGAGATCCAGGATTTATCAACATTGTAATGACAATCAAAAAATGATGAAAGAAATGCTCTTTATAAGCCTATTAAGTTATTGTACACATTCATTTAAATTGTTTGTTACTGATCATGTTAATCTTGGGCAACAGGATGAAACTTCTGATGATTTTCTTGAGTTTAAGGATCTAAAATGGCAACTGAATTGCAATGCCACTGTTTTTCCAAGACTAAACAAAATGGTCTCTATTAGTAACGTTCTTAAGTTAAAAGCAGCCTATACTACTTGAAACACTATCACAAAAAGTTTTACCAAGTATTAAACACACATATATATATATATATATATATATATATATGGGTCTACCTGACAACATCAACATGCTAGAACACCGACAATGAAATCACTGACACCACACAACCGTAAGTTCAGAAACACGAAACGTCACATACCCGACAAACCACAATCCCGATACTTAAACAAAACAAATCCTCTGTCCAAAAAGCATACACACAACACAAGCACACCAAAAACCTTACAAACTTATACTGAACCTTACATACACAACTATCTATGCACTAACCTTAACCCAAACCCTAAGGTCTGTCACTATCCCACACTCACCTAACCCGCGCCTTAACCCTAACTCACTTAACCTGCCCCTATCCCTAACGTCTGTCACTATCGCACACTCACCTGACCCGCGCCCTAACCCTAACTCACTTAACCTGCCCCTAACCCTACAGACTGTCGCTATCACACACTTACCTTACCTGCACCCTACCCTGACGTCCATCACTACCACATAGTTGCCCACTAGTGCTCGTCTTGACATGTCGGTGTTCTCAGCATCAGGATTCTCAACTGTCGGTCATCTTCTTGTTGGTCTTCTCATCGTCGGCGTTTCAAGCTTTCGGCGTTATCAGGTAGACCCATATATATATATATATATATATATATATATATATATATATATATATATATATATATATATATGTGTGTGTGTTTATATGTTTTGTTTTTTGTTTTTTTTTTTTGTGTTCCATGCACTCTATTAATTTACTCGGTCATCTTTAAATGTTTTAATTAGTTAATTGCTAAATTATTTTAATTGGGTCCAGTGTTTTTGGGCAGGTATAAATGTTTTTACTGCTTGCGATATGTTATTCTGATGAAGTCCATTTAACCCAGACGAAATGTGTGATGTTTTCCGTGGACGTCTTCTTTTATTTTATTTGGTTGTTTTTGTTTTGGAGTTTCATTAGTTAATAAAGGAATGGTCGACTCTTGTTGCCAGTGAATGAAAGGGCCAACAAGGCACATCCGGAGAAGTTATCAAGTAAGGTCCTGCTGGGAAGCCAAAAAGTATTTTCTACAGGTAGCTCCCTTGTACCCCTATCTTTAAATACACTAAGCATTAAATCACACAACAGTAGAGGAAATGAGAAAAGTACAGTTGTGTACCTACCATAAATGTAGATGTTCGAGTGTATTCACTGTTGCAGTCATTAGAATTGGGTCATCCTGCTGGCAGGCTACCCGCAGTCGGCCTGAGTTCCAAAGTCTAGGTCCGGTGTCGGTTGCTGTCACCTCTTCCCTGACATCAGTGCGCCAGGGGTATAAAAGATGCAGCCTACACCATTTTCTTCCGTTTTTCTTGCCCCAGATGTCAGGTGCCCCCAAATTGGTAGGCTAAAAATTTATGCCAATAAGTATGCATGCAATAACAAACATTTCCTTCATCTACAAGTAAATACATCACATAGGTTGTATAAGATAGAGAAGTACAGATAAGTCCCAGCAAAGAAAAGGGGGATGGTGGGTGGGTAACCAGGACTGCAACAGTGAATACTCTCGAACATCTACATTTATGGTAGGTACACAAATGTACTATGTTCATCGTGTTTCACTGTTGCTGTTCATTACACTTAGGTTGAATCCCAAAGCTGAGGTAGGATGGCTGGGTCTAAATAGGATTATGAGAGGCTATAAGGCCCTGCAAAACTGCAGTGGCAAAGCCTGCTCTGGATTTCGAGTAGAGAGGTAAATGGTAGTTCTTGGTGAAGTGTGCACTGAACTCCAAGTTGCAGTCTCTAAAATGTCTTTGGTTGGTATCCCTCTGAGGAAGGCTGCTGAAGTGGCTGCTGCTCTGGTAGAATGTGGCCTAATGCCCTTAGGAATTGATTTGCCATGTTGTGAATAACAAAATCGAATGCAGTGGCCTATCCATTTCAAATAGTCTGCTTTGAGATGGGCTTTCCTTGTGATCCTGCAGCATATGCCACTAAAAGTTGCTCAGTCTTTCTGAAAGCTTTAGTTCTGTCCAAGTAGAAGCGTAGCTGTCTGTGTATGTCCAAAGAATGCAGGAGTCTCTCACCCTTATTCTGTGGGTTTGGATAAAAAGTAAGCAAATGAATGGTTTGGTTAAGGGCCACACTGGACACTACCTTAGGCATAAATGTCGGGTTAGTCCTCAGAGAAACCCTGTCTGGATGGAAAATGATGAAAGGTTCAACAGCCATGAGAGCCTGTAACTCTGAGACTCGTCTTGCAGAGGTTATTGCTAGGAGCAGAGCTGTTTTCCAAGATAAGAACTTTATTTCAGCTGTATTGGCATGCTCAAAAGGCGGCAGTGTGAGTTTCTCCAAGACATAATTGAGGTCCCATGTAGGTAGTGGTGCTCTCCTTGGAGGTCTTATGTTTTTGGCCCCTCTAAGGTCGTGAAGCACTTATGCAACTACAACAAAATAGAAATATAGTGATTACATCTGCAGATAAAGGTGGGGGTATTGTGGTTATGGACTACTTAAAATATAAGGCAGAGGCACTGAAACAGTTATCTCAAATGCAGTTTTATTTAAAGATGGTAGTGGATCCTACCCCCAACTTTAAAACTGATATTGATTCATTTATAGACAGCTGTTGAGGAGGATATCATCACCCCCCAAGTTGCCAGCCAACTGAAGGTGTCAGAACCAATGCCACAGTACCTGTATCTAATACCTAAAACACATAAAGATCTAATGAACCCACCAGGTAGACCCATAGTTTCAGGTCGTGGATCCCTTACTGAACCTTTATCTGCTTTTTTGACGGAATATTTAAAGCCATTACTGTCAATGGTCAGATCATGTATCCAAGACACAACACAATTTCTGAATATTATTGACGACTCTCAACTGGAGGAGGATTGGCTGTTATGTACATTAGATGTAACATCTTTATACACAAGTATTCCACACAAAGCTGGCATTTTGGCAGTCACGTACTGGTTAAATCAATCCAAGTTATATTCAACAGGATTTAATAATTTTTTGATCAAGCTAACTGAGTATGTATTGCAAAAAAACATCTTTTACTTTGAAGGCAACCCGTATTGGCAAATTAAAGGAACAGCAATGGGGGCATCTTTTGCCCCAATTTACGCAGATTTATTTATGGGGTATTATGAACTGACCTTCATATATGATGTCCAGCGGAATATTTATATGGATATATGGCGCAGATATTTGGACGACTGCTGGTTGGTGTGGCGGGGAAGTACGGAGGAACTATCCAAATTTGTTGATTATCTTAATAATAATCCATTTGACATACAATTTACGGTCAATATTGGATACAATGAAATTGTGTTTTTGGATGTGGCCATCAAAAGATTACCGGATCACACTTTAGCAACAACAATACACAGGAAATTCCCACAATATAACACATTACTTCATGCTACCAGCTCTCACCCCCGCCACATCATTAACAACATTCCAAAGTCACAATATTTGCGGTTGAAAAGGATTTGCTCCACGGAAGTGGAATACTCTACACAAACACAAGAATTAACAACAAGATTTGTGGATCATCATTCTCTTTTGGCTTTTCCCGTTAGGGGTCGCCACAGCGGATCATCACTTTCCATTTCTTCCTATCCTCTGCATCTTGCTCTGTCACACCAACCGCCTGCATGTCCTCTCTCACCACATCCATAAACCTTATCTTAGGTCTTCCTCTATTCCTCTTACCTGGCAGCTCCATCCTTAGCATCTTTTTCCCAATATACCCATCATCCCTCCTCAGCACATGTCTAAACCAACGCAATCTCATCTCTCTTGCTTTGTCTCCAAACTGTCCAACATGAGCTGACCCTCTAATATACTGATTCCTAATCCTATCCATCCTAGTCACACCGATTGCAAATCTTAACAACTTTAACTCTGCCACATCCAGCTCTGACTCCTGCCTTTTTGTCAATGCCACCGTCTCCAACCCATATAACATAGCTGGTCTCATTACACTCTTGCAGACCTTCCCTTTCACTCTTACTGATACCCGTCTGTCACAAATCACTCCTGACACTCTTCTCCACCCATTCCGCCCTGCCTGTACTCACTTCTTCACCTCTCTTCCACATTCACCATTACTCTGAACTGTTGATCCCAAGTACTTAAACTCGTCCACCTTTACCAACTCTACTCCCTGCATCCTCACCATTCCTCTACCCTCCCTCTCATTTACACTCATATATTCTGTCTTAGCCCTGCTGACTAGAGGTTATAATTCCAACCATCTTACCAATATGGCCAAACAGATTCAAGCCAGGGGAAGATCAGATTTACTTAAGTATAACAAATCACAGGAAGTTACCACGCAAGGTAGGCAGCCCATTAGATTAGTCACCACATATGGTAACAACACATCCTGGTTTAGACAAATTGTCAACAAACATTGGGATATACTACAGTCGAATCCATTCCTTAATGACATTCTTCCTGAAACCTGCGCTTTTTCTTACCGCAGGGGACGTACTATTCAGTCTCAGCTAACACACTATAAAAGGTTCACACCAGTCATTAAACTACAAACAACACTTTTTGGTGATGCCTTAGCGGGTTGTTACCCTTGTGGACATTGCAGTTTATGTCAATACATTTGTAAAACCAAAGAATTCACCAGCAAAAATACCCCGAAGATGTTCAATATTAACATCTTCGGGAATTGCAGCTCTGATTGGGTGATATATTTGGCGCAATGTACTTGCTCTGCGTTTTATGTTGGGCAGACCTCTAGACCCATCAGAATTAGGATTAGTGAACATTTGAGTTCCATCAGAAATAGAAGGATTACCAATGCTCTATATAAACATAGTCAACATCACACAGGAGCGTCATTTAGGTTTATCATAATAGATAAAATCCAACTTCATAGGAATTTCAAGATGGGGTGGCATACGAAACTTAATAATATGGAGAACAAGTGGATTACCACTCTTGGGACTTTCTTCAAGCCAGGATTAAATGAATATCAAGTACATGATGGATAGTCCAGTGAATTATTTCTAATATCAGTATAGGCCCTTAATGGGCAGGCTGTATATGTTCAAATAATGATCATCGGACACTTAAACATTCAAGTCACTACCTCATAATCACATTCCATATACACCATACAGACTCATTCCTAAATATATATTTTTTTGATTCCTGTAAAAAATAAATAACATAAGAATATTCTGGCTATATATTACATTAGCCATCTATTCTATAAACATGAATAATAATATTCATGAATAAGTAATTGTAAATTTTCAGGATGTCAGGTGCATGTGGTTTAAATATGTACCATAAGCATATTTCTGCTGAATATGTTCTCATTTGTACACTGTATATGTACCCATTATACAAGTTCCAATAGGTTGATACCACTTTAACATAAGGGTATAAGTAGAGGACCAGGATGTTAAGGTGCTTGTGTAAGCTAATGTTTTTGGATTAACGAAGAAGTCACATTGATAAAGGCTTTAACAGCCGAAACCGGTTTGTGCATGTTTATGGAAGGTTGACTTTTAGCAACCTTGAAATAAATTATTATTTGGAATTGTATCTTGCTGCTGTTGCGTGCTGGTCCCTTTTTGTTCTCATGTTCATGGTTTGGACCGAGCACCATTGTCTTCCGTGCATGCCTCGTTTTCCCTCTAAGGTACTGCCTTAGCAATGGATGAGAAAAAATAGGTGGTTTCATATTGTAATGAGCTGAAATAGCAGAGGCATGGATTTTAATTGATGAGAAGGATAGGCCTTTGTCCAACATCTCAGTTAGGTATTGTAAAATCTGAGGAATATTTGGTACAAGCGTGTCAATTCCTTGTGCCTGGTTCCAAGCACAATTCCATTTTTCTGCATAAGATTTTCTGGTACTTGGCCTCCTGGCCTCCAAAATAACATCCATCACTGCTTTAGAGAGAGGTGTGCTGAATGGCTACATTATTCTCCATACTGTCTGATTTAGGGTCCAGAGTTGGCTGTGCAGGATCCAATTGTTTTGTTGGGTCAGTAAGTGAGGAATTAGAGGCAACGTGCAGGCTGGGCCTTGAGACAAGCTCTTTAGGAGTGGGTACCAGTGCTGGCGGGGCCAGTCTGGGGCAATCAGAATCCTTTTTGTCTTCTCGTCTGACCTTTAGGAGTACCTTGGGAAGGAGAGGCACAGGAGGAAAGGCATATACTGTTGGGTTTTCCAGCTGAATGATAGAGCATCCACTTTCCATGCTTGCTTGTGATAAGTCCTTGTGCAGAATCTCTGTAGTTGGCAGTTGTGAGTGGAGGCAAAAAGATCTATGTCTGGGCATCCCCATTTCTTTGTTATCATGCTGAAGACTTGTGGATCCAGTTTCCACTCATGGGGATCCATAATGTTTCTGCTTAGTTCGTCTGCCAGAGTATTTTTCTTTCCTGGCAGGAATTGTGCTTGCAAATGTACTTGATAAGTTAATGCTGTGTCCCACAAAGTCATGGCTTGTCTGCAGAGGGGGTAGGAATGTGTGCCTCCCTGCTTATGTACCACATGACTGTAGTATTGTCCGTCCTTATAAGTAGTTGACCTGGATGAAGAAGGTCCTTGAAAGCTGTCAGGGCATTCTGAACAGCTAGCATCTCTTTTTGATTGATATGAAGATGCATTTGGCTTGAGGGCCATGTGCCCTGAATACATTCTCCTGCCATGTGGGACCCCAGGCATAATCTGAAGCATCTGTTGTTATTGACTGCCTGGCTGTGGGTAGGTTGAATGGCTGTCCCTTGTTGAGGTGACAGGACTGTGCCCACCATCGAAACTCCTGTTGAAGGCAAGGAATGAGGGTAATCAATGTTTCCAGGCTGTGGCAATGTTGAGTCCAAACACTTTTTAGATACCATTGTAGTTTCCTCATATGCAGTCTGGCATATGGAATTAGCAGAATGCAGGATGCCATGAAGCCCAAAGCCTGCAGAATTTTTCTTGCAGATAACTCGGCCTTTGTTGCCAACATTGTGAAGTAAGAAGTCAGTTGCCTTTGTTTGTCTGGTGTGAGATAAGCCATCTGGGCAGTTGTATTTAAGCTTGCACCCAGGAATATTATCTCTTGAGAGGGTACTAATTTTGATTTCTTTTCGTTTACTGTGTACCCTAGCAAATCGATAATCTTTTTACAAATGCCAGGTGCTCTAGTAGAATGTCCTTGTTCTCTGCTTGAATAAGGCAATCGTCTAAGTAAGGATATATTTGAATTCCTCTTTGTCTGCAATATGCAATTACTGATGCCAGGCATTTTGTGAAGACCCTGGGCGCAATAGATAAGCCAAAGGGCAGTGCAGAGAACTGGTAGTGCATTGAGCCAGCTATGAATCTGAGGTATCTTCTGCAAGACTGTCTGATTGGTACATGCAGGTATGCCTCTTTTAGGTCCAAAGTTACAAGCCAAGCCTTCTTGCCCAGCATGGGCAGAAGCTGCTGCAAAGTCAACATTCTGAATTTTGGAACGTCCAGAAATGTATTCAGAATAGACAGGTCCAGTACTGGTCTCCAGGCTTTGTCCTTTCGGTGTACCAAGAAAAGTCTTGAGTAAAATCCTTGCCCCTGCCCTTGTTGTGGTACTTGCTGAATGGCCCTCTTGTCCATGAGGGATGAAACTTGTTTTTGTGCCTCTGCCCATTGATTGTGTGGCAGGTCTGCCATACCTTTTGCCCTTGGCAGGGTGTGAAAGTGGAACCTGTAGCCCTGGGACACTATATTCAAGACCCATTTGTCCTGGGTGATCATGTGCCAGTTTTGTGAAAAAAGTGCTACTTTTCCCCCTAAGGGGGCTGCCAGAGGGAAGTCATTGGGACTGTTTCCTGTATGGCTGTGATATGTCTCCTCCGCTTTTGGAGGTAGAAGCGCCCCACTGTTTAGGCCTGTATGAGCCCTGGGGCTGGGTTCTGCCTCTAGGGTGTCTGTATCTGCCTCTTTGTGGTCTGTCTGACACTGGAAAGGACCAATTATTTGTAGGCCAGTTCCTGCTAAATCTGGGTGGCTGTACCTGTAAGAAATCCTTTACTGTTTGCACAGATTTCACTTTGTCCTCTATTTTCTTCAACACCTCCTCTGCTTTAACACCAAATACAGTATCATGCTGTAATGGGGCATCTAGTAATTTTGCCTTAACATGATCAGGTAGAATCTGTTCCTTTAACCAAGCATGCCTCCTAATAACAGAACCCGTAACTGCGGCCCTGCAAGAGGCCTCTAGAGAATCAAAACCATATTGCAATGTATGCCTTTCCCACTTATTCAGTTGCATGCAATAAATCCTGCATTTCCTTATTTTCTGCACAATCAGTATTTGCCAACATTTTCTGTTTTAGCAGTGACATTAAGTATTGCTGATATATAAGCATATGAAATTGACAATTTAAAGCCCTCACAGCCAAAGTAGCAGAAGTATACACTTTTTTCCCCCATCTGTCTAGCGCCCTAGAATCCCTGTCAGAGGGGATAGGGTTTTTTGCAGTAGAAGCCTTGACCCCTTTGGGACCCTGAGAAATAGTTTCTGGATCAGCAAAGAAATTTATGTGAGTCTGGAACCCTGTAGTATCTGTCTGGTTTTACAGGGGCAGGGGGTAAAGAGTCAGGAGAAAGGGCGGACTCTGAAAATACATCATCTACAATGTCTAACACAGGGGGAATAGCAAGTGGCCTGTGCTGAGTTAGTAAAAGAAAATCTCTGAGCCTTTTCTTTGATTCTGAGTAGTCTTGGCTCTCCCAGTGGAAATGCTCCCTCATGGTATGCAGGGTTCCCTAAAAGATAAATCCTCAGGAGGAGAGGCTGAAGGAATAGATTCTTCAGCATCAGAATCCTCATAGGGAGGAAGAGAGTATTCCTGCTCAGAAGAGGAGTCAGAGAAAATGGAAACCTGATCTGAAGATTCATATTCGGTCACTTGCCTAGGCCTCTTATCAGGAGGGGGATGGGAACCCCTGATCAAGGTAATTAGGTCTTCTGCCATTTTGAGCATCTGTTTTTTAGGCATGGTCGTCTGTCCAGGAGAATGCTGTACTTGTTTCTTTGTCTTTAGAGCTGCTTCGGAAGCTGAGGTAGGCTTTACATATAACTGTGTTGGTCTGAAAACACCCTCAGAAGCTTATGCCTGCACAGCGGCTCTGGACCCATCTGAGGGAATAATTTCTGAGTGTCCAATACCTTGAGTATCCAGAGGCCTAGCTGGCTCCACGTGGGAATCGGCAGCGGCCTGTGGCTCTGAGGTAGCAGGCATCAGGGGCTGCGAAAGCGCCTCACTGAGAACCGGTGAACCGGCGGCTGGCTTAGCGGAAGCCTCGTCGTCGGTTTTGGACCGCAGATGCCTGTCCTTTTCCTTGCGCTTTTTATAAACTCCGGTCGTCGGTTGTTCCGACGGCATTATATAATTGAATCTTCGGCCAAAGTAATGAAAGGCAAAATCGTACAGACGCTTAATAGTGTGTTGGTTAAATCTAGCGCAAAATCGACAGCTAGAAACGTTGTGATCAGGGCCTAGGCAAGGAATACAGTAAAAATGAAAATCCTTATGAGGTATTTGCTTCCCACAAGCAATACAATTGTTACCTTTTTCTGACATTGGTCTGGAGCAAGAAAAAAGTTTCCCCAATGGGGTACTTAGCTTTAATGAAGACTTCGGATCTGAAATTTGAATTTGAAAATCTCAGGAGTCGGCCGACCGGCACTTGCAAACTGCTTTTGCTTCGGGCACCGTGCAGCAAGAAAGACAGAAGAAAATGGTGTCGGCTGCATTTTTTATACCCTGGCGCACTGACGTCAGGGAAAAGGCGACAGCAACCGACGCCGGACCTAGACGTTGGAACTCAGGCCGACTGCGGGTAGCCTGCCAGCAGGATAACCCAATTGTAATGACTGCAACAGTGAAACATGATGAACATCTTCCTTTCACTCATTGCTGTTCAATCTCTGGCAACTGACTAAATAAGATAGTCAATTCTCATTTTGTCAAAACACAGTTTGACAAACATGTCCCCCGCTACTCGCACTATGGTCTGACTCTGTGAATCTTCTACTGAAATACAACCACAACAGTTGAACCAACACTATAAAAAGAGACAGATTTGAACCTGTAACTGAGACTCGTGCATTTCCATGTTTCAACGGAGAAGAAATGGCAGCCCACATATCATACATAATACTCCATACAAAGTCTGCATTTTCATAGGTTCATAGGTTCATAGGTTTATACTAGGCTATCTGCCCTAAGGCATTTATAAGCCTATACTGTGCCCATTAGTTTGTTGTGCCTCTGTCCAGCAGTCAGGTCTAGATTGAACAGAGTCAGCGAGGTGCTCTGCCTCACATGGACAGTCTCTGGTTTTGGTGGATTTGGATTTTTGAGGTGGAGCATCCATTAATCGGTTTGACATGGCCTTGTATGTTGCACACATGTCACCTCTGTGGGCAGGCGGACGGTATGCGACTGAATAGAGGAGTTTCTTCATCTGGGCAGCAGCATATGATTTTTTGAGTCCTTATCCTTTTGGTGAGGAACTTTTTGGGGTCTCTCCAATTGCTGAGATGTCGGGTGAGATACATCCGATCATTGGTCTGATAGACCTCACTAGATCTGGATGTGAATCCTCATGATCAGGTGGGCAATGTAGAAGGTCTTTCTAACCACTTTAGCAATGTGAGTGTCAAAACCTGGGTCCCCAGGTCCCTGATGGATTGCCACCTATATGGTAGCTTGGGGTTACCTTGTTTTCATTTTTTGGCTTAACTTCAGGCCATGGCTCTGGCACCAGCTATCTGTTTCCGTGAGTCCCTTCTGAAGGATATCGATGTCCGATCTTCTTTCCACTATGGCTTCAGTTTGCAGTCATCTGCAAACTTTGTCAGCCAAAGTTCTGAGAAGTAGATGCCAAACAATAGGGAGCCCTGTGGGACACCACTTCTAACCCTGCAGTTTGCAACCCATCTTGTGACATATGGGTTTACATTGCAAGGTCAAGGTAGGCTGTATGGACTGCCTTTGACTATTACCAAGTTCAAAGGCATGATCTTCCTGACAAAGCCAAACTGGGTCGGGTCCAATGTCTGCAAGTCCCCTATATCTTTGTTTATGAGCTCCATTATGATCTCCTATCTTTTGCAGAGACTAGACTTTGTTAGCTATGGGGCGGTAATTACAGGGGGTCAGTGAGCCCACCCACGTTGGGGAGTGGGACCACAGTTGCCGCCCGCCACCTGGGCATCATCCCTGTGTAAGGCTGAGATTAAAAACCTGCCTTATGTGCGGGTTTTTATTCATCATTAATGTTAAATTACAGCACACAGGGACACACCCGGTCGTCCCATTGTTGTGTTTTTTTTTTTAGAGAGAGCAGCTTCACCCCCGCATTTGAGATGTCGGGGAGGCTACACTCGGCTGGGATAGTTATCTCTCCTTTAGGGGGAGAGGGTGAAGTTTGCACTGAACCTGTCTGCCAGTATGTTGGCAATGTCTGTGGGTTCAGTGATTTTTGTATCATTTTGGACTAATTCTGAGCATATCTGTGAGTTTCCACCCAGGTTCCTAACATAGCTGAAAAGGCCTTATGATTGTCCTTTGAATCCATGGCAATTTTTCTCTCAAAATTGGCCTTAGTTGATTTTATGAGTGCTCGTATTTTTTACTAATAATGATCGGTGACTTCCTTTTATGGATTTTGTTCTATCATGTAATAGCTTTCTCCTCATATTGTAAAGTTTGTTAATGGCTGGGGTCCACCAGACTGGACGTTTGCCCTTTGTGGAAAGAGTCTTGATTTTATTTGGGATTGCCTGATCCATGGAGTCCTGGAGGTGTTCATAGAAGGCATTTGTAAGGGCTTCCGCAGCTTTGGGTGTGGTTTCCACTGGCTCAGGGACCTTGAAGGATACCACACCAGTCTTGAGTAGTGTGAAGTTTGCTTAGTTGGGGTAGGGGCGGGATGTGGATTTCCAGTGAGATTAGTTTATGATCAGATCTCACCAATGAGAGATATACTTCCGGTGTGGAGCATTTTGTCCCCATGTTTGTGACAATGAGATCTAGTATATTTTCTCCTCAATTTATGAACTCCAGGAACCATTGGGCTAGAAAGTTAGGGCTTGAGTAATGTTCCCAGTCTATATTCGGGTAGTTGAAGTCACCCAATATGATGGTGTTTGGAGATACATTTATACCCTCCAGTGTCTTCAGGAAGGCTGTGTGGGGTTCCTGAGTTTGAGAGGGTGGCCTGTAGCATGCTACAATTTGTAGAGCAGTTTTGCCTATGGTTAGTTGCACCTGGATGGTTTCCGAAGCTTCATGCGTTGCCACCAACCTGGAGGTGTGAGTATCCTTTATGAATATGGATACACCCTCCTTTTGTGGAGTGGTCCGGGTTTTGGGGCCGGAACGCATGATATGAGGTAAAACCTAATAGTGCCGGGGTGCTCTCAGGAGCCTTGAACCAGGTTTCAGTTACAGCACAGACATCGATGTTCTCCATACTGAGAAGGGCCTCGAGTGCGTGCACACAGCAACGCTATATTGGCATTCTAGATACATTCACTTGGTTCTAGTTAAGGCAGAACTCACTTTACATGCTTCCTGGGGAATATATGCTGCTCCTAAGTTATGTTTAGGCCCTTTTTGTTACCTTATTTTTACTCTTGACAACTTCTGTAGAATACATTTGGACTGATTTTTTTTTTGTTTTGTTTTTTATGCATATATGCTGCTGGAGATAACTGTGTGTGACATTTTCTGTTTGCTTTTTTCAGTATTTTTTTGTTTGGAAGGGAACATTTATAGTTTGCCAAAATGCAGTGCTTGTATGTGCAACATTCATTTATAAACTACTTTTATGTAGTGGTACGGTCTAAATGGTCTGTCATTTTCATTTTCCCTTTTACTTGGCAGTGTTGCTGATATATTTAGTACCACAAATCGGCCTCCTTGGTCTGTGCCTGTGGCTTTGAGTTGCCTTTTTTCATTTTTTTTACAATTCTAGTGGTTACATTTTTGCAGTGAGAGTTACGCTTTTGAGGTTTGGCACATTAAACTTTTACACTGGTCAGGCCACTTTCCAATGACCTACCTGGTGAAAAGATGACTACATAACTCCAGACATGATATAATGCCCATTGATCATGATGATGAACAAATCAGTGGTTGGGAATCCTTAAAATAAAGTTTCTTACAACTCTTCAAGAATGCAATCCAGCCATTGAAACTAACAGCAGAGCTGCAGAAGCATTCTTTTTTTGGGGTCCCTACCCTCTTACTGCTGACAAACACCCTTACTCCCCCCCATCAGCTTCCTTCATTCACCTCTTACCCCAAACTGCTTGAGAGGGTAGGGCATTTGCCCTAATGTGATTAGGGGCAGAAATTTTAGGAATTTAGGAAAGGGGACACCCCTACTGAGCAGAATAAGTATGACACAGCTATCGAACGAATAGCTGAATGCTTGAAGCAAAAGAAATATGCCCCAGCCTCCCAGATGGGCAAGTTGATAGAAGCCACTCATTCCTAGGCCCTACGTGGCTCCTGCACTGCCTGAATCAGTAAAAAAGCTTAGGCCATCTAGGTCTCAGTCAAGTTCCATCTCTTTGTACCATGGAAGCAGGCTGCCACATACTTATTCTTGATTAATATATCATTGTCAAGAAACAATACAACCCAGTCTCCACCATTCTGCTTAAAACTAACAGCAAAACATGACTGTCTCCCCAAAATATAAACCATCCCCTTTATTCTTCACCACCAATCACATGATTTCACTCTCTCACATCCAGTTCTGAGCTTTCAATATTCTATTTCCAAATAAACCACCATAAAAACTGCAAACATTCCAGTAGCAATAAGTATAAAAGCTAAAGCAATCATAATCATCATCATCATCATCATCATCATGACTTGCACCACAAAAATCCACACCAAAATGTCACATTTAAGTAGAGAACTGGAGTTTATGGTTTAAAACAGCTTCAGCCACGTAGCCTCATCTACTACCTAAAAACTTTTGGAGGAAAGGGAGACTCTTCAATTAATAGTCTCACTTTTTAGAGCTACTCCTGCATTATTACACGCTAATACATTCATAAAGATAAAACTACCTAACTTAGTTTAAATCTAGCAGCACTTTCACCAACAAGACTTGCACAGCAGCTACCTAAGTCTAAGAATTTCTCTTTCACAACTAAGGATTACGAAACAGGATCCCAAACTACAGTATCCTGAGTTGCCACACTTCTGTTGAGCACTGCTGCATACGCAAACATAACTTTGCCACTTGACTTTTCAATTTTAATTGGCTTTTTAGCTCTAGAACTGTATTTGTGTGTGTGTGTATGTGTGTGTGTGTGTGTGTGTGTGTGTGTGTGTGTGATAGAGAGGAAGAGAGATATTCACAGAAAGGAGGAGTGTTAATGGGAAAAACTTTAGAATGGAGTCAGCAAAGATTTGTTGCTATTAGTACATACATATGTGGAGGCTGTTCTAGTACACACAATCAATAACGTGGTTGTTACCTTAACATGTGCAACCATGTCCTTTTCATATTCTGAAGGAGATGGCATTACAGTGTAAAAGTATTGATTTTTACTTTAAAAAGAAAAGTTTCCCCCTTTTCAAATGCACGCTGCGTTCATGGTTCAGTAATTCTGGAACTGTGTCATCACACTGCCCCTTTTGATGACATGGCTGTTAGGATGACCGATTGCTGGAGCTCAGAAGTGCAGCCGGTAGTATCCAATAGCGTTTAAGGCCTAACTGTACATTTTTTACTTAACCTACACAATGGGATCATGGAAGTTTTCAGTTTCAGTTGTAAAAATTTAGACACAAAGAACTTTGTCTGAGGAAGTGGTTGGCTCAAACACAAAACCACATTTCAAAAATATGAGAAACTAATGCAAACAATGTTTTGGGTAAGTAGGCTCTGTCTTTTGATTAAGCATGCAGACAAGAACCAAAAGACAGTGAAAAAGAAAAGATGTCTTGGATCTGCTAACATTTTAAGTAGATAAAAGAGGTAAAATACAGAACAGTACTTTTTGAAATGCAGTAAATGTCCACATGTGTTAACAGTCTACTGCTGTGCACACTCCAGGAAAGCAGGAAAGACAATTGTTCTACAACTAGGTCATGATGTCATTTATACCCACATGCACCACAAGTGGGCATCAGGAAGCAAGTATGCATTGTGAGCGAGATATCAGCTTTTTTAAAATCGTTTTTAATAAACACATTATTTACAGGGAAATTACTTCTACAACTATTACTTCAGACCAGCCACATACAAGGCAGAACTTCAGTAAAGAGGTTTTATTCTGCTTTGCACCTTCTTTCATTATTTTTAAACAGAAAGAATATATTACCCAAGAAAATTGTTCAGAATTTTATGACAATGGACATTTGTACATCATCACTTTCTGCATCTTTAAGTGTATGTGGGAGGGTGGGATTGCTTTATTATACGGAATAAACAAGACTAATTTTACATCATAGTTATCAGGAGCTTTGGAATTTGAACGGAATGGATTTCTAAGATGCATAAACATTAATCAGAAATAAACATATATAATAATTTAATTTGAAGCAAGAACTCCATCTCCCAGTCCAGAAGCAATTATAAACAACTGTAAGGGACTATTTTTAATGGGTTACCCCAACAGTCTCCTAAATATGAACAAGACAAATTAAACATACTTTGGGCCAACACAACAGCAATAATCAATACTGAGGGAGTGTTCTTCCCCGTATTTACCCACTTGTGCATTTTTAAAACTACTTGGGCTTCATCTCAAAGCACTGGCTGTTTAATTAGGTCATAAAAGAGCACTTGAAATGGGAAATCTGATTGGCTAAAGGAGATCTTTTTATCAGCAGCAAACGTGAATTACCAACATACAAAGATCAGTTTAGCTGTGCCAAAAATCAAAGTGAATTTGTTGCGCATGTTTCTGGTGACAATTTCTATAACATTAACTGTGTGAAAATGTATGTTATCTCAGAGTAGCCATATCTAATTCTCATCATCACACTTTGCTCACTTCATAAAAAGGTAAAAGAAGACATTTTTTTTAAAAAAGTGCACACTTTTAGTGTCACACCACCACTAGCATAAACTCCAAAGACATATTGTTCATGCATAAAACACATACATATGAGCAGTGCCAGACCTCCTTACTGATCACCATTTTAAATGTCAGGACTGATTACAGAGAGAGTTCGGAGACATGGAGCCCAAAAAAATGGACTTGCATATACTAAATTAGAGACAGCTATTTGCTGGAATATTCTTTTTTTCCATACTGCGGTGGTGGTGCTGCGGTAGCATTGTCGCCTCACAGATGTTGCCTGTTCGATTATCAGAGCGTCTTCTGTGTGGCGACATGCGTGAATGGGCTTTCCTTCGCTGAAGGTTGTGCGTTACGCCCGGCAATCCAGTACGTAAAAATCTACTGCCAATCATTAGTGGACTGGAGTTCCACTGTGGCGACCCCTAACTGGGAAAAGCCAAAAGACACAAACAAATTATTTTTTCTCCATAGTATTGTTACCTTGGAGTTAGTATATCAAGTTTGAGGAATGAGGGGGACTGCCCTCCTGCAAAAAAAGAAGTTTAAAGAAGACAGATGTTTGAGATTTGCTTTTCTATTGGATTTACAGTCTTTTTTTATGTAGGTATGCCGGCACTAGTAATCCCAAGTGCCAAGATATCAATAGGGGCCAATCACTATTACAAACACTATTGTTCACATTAAGTACAATTTACAATGGACTCATTTAAAAAATGTCGAAAAAAAAAATACCAACAAGTCAGTGATAATCACCATCAAGCCTAGAAGTTATACCAAATTTACTGTCTTGGGCTTCACCCTTGTAAGTAACCATGCTCAGCCTTTGGTAACCCAGCATACCCAGTGGGATTACTAGTGATTATAACTAGAAAACTGATTACCTAATTATACAAATCTAAACAGTGAAAAAAAAAAATCTCTCAAAAAAATCCTGACAATTACATAGGCTGTTTAACATTTAAAGCTTCAAGTCGATGTCATGATAGCATTTTCAGCTGTCAACTGGCATATCGATGACAGCTATTAATGGGATCCACATGAACTTTGCACTTAAGAGCCTCTAGGAAGACATCACATGGTATTTCATTAAGAATTTCTAGTAACATTCTGGAAGCCTTTAAAACAAACCAGAACTAGTGATGGTCAGTTCATGTAGAACAGACTTGAGTAATAAAGCCATGGTGGCATAATGGAAAAGTATTGTTGTGTAAAATCTTGCCATAACTTTAGATGTCCTTCTCTTCTATATGCTACTGCATCCATAACATAAGGGAGCCTACCTCTGGTCAACTCGCATACGTTCGGCCATTTTAGAAAAGACAGATACGACTGCAAAGGTGTGTGATGTCCGGCATCTCTCTGCGGATGATGGTCAAAAACAGTGTTAGAAAAATATGTATTAGTGTATGTATTAGTAATATGCTTAGTGCATTTAAGGTTTGAAAAGGGTTAACACATTTATTCTATTTCACACTGCATAAATCTGTACAAACTGCAGAAGCTTTCCAATCTTGTATTGTCATGAAATATGGGCAGTTATAATCTTTGGAAATTTACAGGGAAGCAGATAATTTCTGCTTGTGTCAGGAAAATAATAAATAGATGTATCACTTGTATTAATGTTATGAGATTTAGACAAGGAGTTCCGCTTATGCTGTGAGAAAATACACAGCTGCAAAAGCTATTGATAATAAGAACAAAGACTGCTTGAAAACATATGAACTGCAATCAGCGTTTACTTGTGTTTAAGCTAGAAAAGTACCTTGAAATGTAATACATGTATTAGAACTACACAACAGAAGCTTGTAGTGGGCTAAAGCCCCCAAGGTCAGGTTGTTTTTCTCAAATGTTTTTCATAAATCCAGTCATGTCAGCAGAAAATCTGAGTAACATCTGCTGTAAAACAATACAGAAAGTTGTGTTTAATTACGTCAACTATAGAAAGCAACATTTTGTAGAACAGTATAAGAAAAGCATACTTCCTGTTAGTAGTTAGGCAAAATCCTGCATGTGCATGTTTTTTGTCTCCTTGTTGCAAGTAATAAAAGGTGCCATACCTGAACCTTACGTGAAATGGTCTTTGAAGTTTTTTCCTTTGACAGATTGGTCCTTCGGACTGGAAACCCTCACTTTGCCTCGGATCAGACGGGCCAAGTGGCTTGAAACCGTACGGGGAAGAAACCACATCGGTTCTTCTTATTTGAAAAGCCCTCCAACTGAATTGCCGTACAAAAGAGGCCAGCCACTTTCTGATCTGCAACTGAAGGATGGGTTTTCACCAACCAGGTGATCAGTCATGAAGGCTCAGGTAAGGTGAATCTACTTTTTTCTGTTTTAGATCAGGGACTAGATTTGTGTTGTTTTTGTCAAGACTGTATTTTTACAAGTCAGGGACAGAAAAGATTACTGTCTTGTCATAGATTAGGGAAAACAGAGTAGGTAGGTAGTCATTCTGAAGAGACTATAACAAAATCCGTGGTACCACATTAAAAATGAGAAGTTACGTAATGATCAAAAAGGGTAGAACAAAATGGGTAATAATTGCACAAAAAGACCCCAAAACCCACCATTAACCGAAGACGCAAAATACATGCAGTCGCAGTGTGCTGACAATATTAAATACTATTCAAAATGGGTTAATAAGTATGAATCTGACGGAAAATTAGAAAAATCCTCACTTATCAAACTTGTCAAACAGCTCAAGACCGATTCCAAAGGTCGGGTAAAAAAGCAAAACCAATTAGGAATTTCTCAGACACACAGGTGGATTGAGGAGGTAAACCGTAGGGAACAAAAGAATAATAATTCAAAAGCGATGTTTTTAGATAAGGAGGACAATAACTTAGTAATAGCATCGGCCCCTCCGCCTCCCTTACCAGAATATGAAGCAAGTGAACAGGTTAGTCCACCCCCATTATACCCTGCTGTCACTGAAAATAAAGACATTACAAAAGCAAAACCCTTTATTAGAGATCCCATTGAGACCAGGTCTTGAACACGGGCAGGTAACTCGAAAGGAGACATTGAGTTGTATCAAATGGTTAAGAATTCACGGTCTATGGGTGAAGAAGAAATATGTCCACTCATAGAAGTACCTAATCCTCAGGCAGGACAAGAAGGCTAGGACCCAACTATTCTAGTGTTTAGACCCTGGACTCCGGAAGATATCCGGAAAGCCACTGAAGGAATTCCCCATCCAAAAGTTAATTTTAGAAAGTTCTCAGAAGATTTACAAGGAATGAGGCTGTTATAATTTAAACGGAGAAGAGGTAGAAAAAGTAGTTAGACAAATTGCGGGACCAGACTGGCACATGATTAGTGGCAACTGAATCCCCGTGACGCTGCATACAGACCCCACCTACATAGCAGCGCAGAGCTAGACAACAGAGTAAAAGGTCTTACAGACCACATCTCTGAGAAATGCAAGCCTAGGGCAGACTGGACTTGCATTAATCAATGCATCCAACAAGAAGGTGAAACTGTTGACAGATATTATGCCAGACTACTAGAATGTTTTAATAACCACTGTGGAATGCAGGTTCCTGAAGATCAGACACAAGATTCCCCATATGAACAGCAGTTAAAGAATGCATTTTTGAAAGGCAGTATTGCACCCATAAGCAGTTTTATTACAAAACACATGGTAGATCATCGTACAAGCAGGTTACAGTCATTACTTGAATATGCTAGGCATGCCGAAAGGCATTTTAATAGCAAAAAGAAAAAGAAAGCCCAAGTATTTTCTGTAGAAGATGGAGCAGAAGTTTATGTAGTACAGTCCGGAAAAAAGGGCAAGAAAAATGCCCAGGGAAACAAACAATCTGATCAGCGATCAGAAGACTTTGAAGGGCGAAAGAAAAGGGGAGAATGCTTTACATGCGGTAAAAAGGGACACTTGGCAAGGGACTGCAGGAAAAACAAGAAGGCAACCATGGAAGATAAGGAGGGTGAGGACTGACTATATGATAGTCAGGAATCACTAGAAGGGAATAGCGAAAAAAGGACAAATGAGAATGTGATAGAGGGAGTAGAGGATGTGACAGAAGAGATAGAGGAAGTGCAAGAAGTTAGTGATATTGAAGAAAATGAAATATTAGACCTAGCTTTATTGAGCCTGGAGCTCTATTTAGCAGACACAAAACCAGAAGTTGCACTCTTGGTAGTAGGGAGGGCAGTCAAATTCTTGTGTGACTCAGGGGCATCACGAACCCTGATACATCCCTCCAAACTGCCAGAAAACTCAGAATCACCTGATTACATACTAGTAAAAGCAGCTAATGGACAGCTGTATCGGGAGCACCTCTCCCGTAACATTGCGATAACTGATCCGGTTTCAGGATTGACTCAGAAAAGCAAAATTGTTGTTTCTGCAAAATGCCCAGTAAACCTCTTGGGCAGAGACCTCATGCAGCTATTTGCTATAGCAGTAGTCCCAACCATACATGGTATGGAAGCACAGTGACAAATTGATACCTTTGCAGTGCAATCGAAGGGTGAAGTGTTTTATTGGTACAGTCAAGACTTGGTTACGTCTGGTCCAGGGACTGTGACCGAAGAATTAATGAATATAGCCATCAGTAAGTTCCCCTCCCTTGACATTGACAAACAGCACGTGTTGCACTGTACTCTGTATTACTGTAACACACCAGGACCTGATAAAGAATATGAGCAAAAATTGTTTAAAAATCGTGAAAACAGATTAATATTACGTAATCTGTACTGGGACATGGAAGGGAACAGTGTAGCCAGCTGTTCATTGCCCCAGGAGTTCTTTGCACTCTATAAAGCTAATCGATTACCACATGTTAGCTTAACTAAGGACAAAAACATAAAATGGGCTGACCTAGGAGAAAAAGTCACGAGATGGGAAAAACAGACAGAATTAAAACTGTCAAAACAGGGAATACAAATACAGAAGCTGAACTCAGACCCACCCAGCCGTACACTTGCAGTCTAGCAAGAACAGCTGATTAGCACTCCTATTACAGGAGGAAGAGAACGCCTTACAAAATATACCAGAAACTCTCTGGTCAACAGGAAAGTCAGATGTAGGACTTATTCGTACAGCGGGACCAGTTACTATCACGTCAAAGTCAGCATTTAGACCACAAAAAAGACAGTATCCCCTAAGAAAAGATGCAAATGTAGGAATCAAACCTATTATAGCAGCTTTACTTAGGGAAGGGGTGCTGGTGGAATCTCCCGATTTACCATGTAACACACCCTTATTTCCTGTTAAAAAAGCAAATGAAAAATGGCGTATGGTCCAAGATTTACAAGCTGTAAATGACGCAGTAATTCCAAGGGCACCTACAGTGCCAGACCCACACACCCTGTTGAATGATTTAAAACCTCAACAGAAATATTTTTCTGTGGTAAACATCAGCAATGCGTTCTTTTCGATACCGATACACCCTGACAGCCAGTATTGGTTTGCATTCACATTTCAGGGGAAAAGGTATACATATACGCGACTACCACAGGGATATTGTGAAAGTCCGACAATATTCTCACAAGAAATGGCAAGCAACTTGGCGGGATTTACCCCACCAAAAGGCAGTCAGATTCTACTTTATGTTGATGACATCCTACTGGCGGCCCCCACCCAGCAAGATTGCAAAGAAAATACCACAGCGCTATTACAATTTTTAGTCGCTGAAGGACATAAGGTAAACAAAAATAAACTGCAGCTTTGGAAAAAACAAGTCAAATACCTAGGATATGCAATATCCAAGGAGGGTAGAACATTAGATGAGGACAGAAAAGTAGCAATTTTGCAAGCACCAAAACCCACTACCAAGAAGGAAATGATGTCCCTTCTGGGTACAACTAATTTTTGCCGGAGCTGGATTCCAAACTATGCTTTGGAATCTGCACCTCTGACTGACCTGATATATAAAAAGCCTATGGCAGCACAGGATTTGTTACAATGGACACCAGAGGCAGAATCTGCTTTCTGCAAACTGAAACAGTTAATAGCGTCCTCATTAGTTCTGGGATTACCAAACTACCATAAACGTTTTTTCCAAACTGTAGATTGTAAGCAAGGTTATATGACATCAGTGTTAACACAACAGCATGGGGACAAGCAACGCCCCATTACTTATTATTCATCACAACTAGACCCAGTGGCACGGTCTTTACCTCACTGTGTACAGGCAGTAGTTGCAGCTGCAATGGCAGTACAGGCTTCTGCCTCAGTAGTTTTATTCCACCCTCTCACTTTGAGAGTGCCTCATGCAGTCACAATTATTTTACTGCAAGAGAAAGTAGCATATCTTTACCCTGCTAGGCATCTTTCCTGTATGACAATATTGTTGAGCCAACCTCACATGACAATTGAACGATGTATGACTTTGAACCCTTCTACCTTGCTCCCAACCCCTGCAGATGGCACACCACACAGCTGCCTGCAGGTAATTGAGCAAAAGGCACTACCTAGAAAAGATCTCACGGATGTCCCCTTGGATGATGCTGAGGTGACATACTATGTGGATGGTTCGTGCAAAAGGGGTCCTGCAGGACAGAACCTAGTAGGATATGCAGTAGTTTCTGACACTGAGATCATAGAAGCAAAACCTTTACCACACAACTTATCTGCACAGGCAGCAGAATTAATTGCCTTGACACAGGCATGTACCTTAGCAAAGGGTAAAAGTGTAAAAATTTTTACTGACAGCCAGTACGCTTTTTCTACTGTACATATTTTTGCGCAACAGTGGAAAAACCGAGGAATGATAACATCTACTGTCAAACCTATTAATCATGCACAGTTTATTCTAGATCTCTTAGAATCTATTCAGTTACCTCAGAAAGTAGCTATTTGTAAATGCACAGCTCATACCAAGCAACAGGATAGGATTTCAAAAAGTAATGCGAGAGCTGATACAGCTGCAAAACAGGCAGCTTCAGAAGTATTTCTTTTAAATGAGGAACTACAACCCTCTGAGATTTTAGACTTAGAAATGTTAAAGACAATGCAGACACTCACTATGCAAGCTGAAAGACAAAAATGGGTAAAACGAGGAGCAATTCTCGAAAAGGGGCTGTACATCTCTAAAGAAGGGAAACCGATACTACCATCTAATTTGTTTAGATATGCAGCCTTATTGAGCCATGGGCAATGCCATGTCTCAACAGGGGGGATGGTACAGCTGGTGAACCGAGTGTTCACAACATATGGATTTACAAACTATTCTAAAAAAATTTGTTTGATGTGCCATATTTGTAACAAACATCATGCACAAGGGGTGTTAAAGCCCAAGCAAGGGAGTTTCCCTACACCACCGTATCCGTTTCATACTAACTGTATGGATTTCATAGAATTGAACAAATGTGAAAATAAGAAGTATTGTCTTGTCACTGTAGATATGTTTTCCAGATGGGTGGAAGCCTTTCTGACCAAAAACCCAGACGCGGCTACAGTAGCGAAAATCCTTTTTAAAGAAATCATCCCTAGATTCAGCATTCCGGAAAGGATCTACAGTGACAACAGTACACATTTTGTAAACCAAACCATACAACAGTTAAGTAACCATTTTGGTACTTCTTTAAAGAATCATTGTGCATACCATCCACAATCTGCAGGGCTAGTTGAGAGGCATAATGTGATTTTAAAGAATAAACTAAGGAAATTAATAGCAGAAACAGAAAAGAATTGGGTATACTGTCTGCCCCTGGCACTGTTGAGCATGAGAACTGTTCCGACTGCAAAAGGATTAACTCATTTTGAAAAACTATTTGGAAGGGCTTATTATATACCCCAGTGGAAACCTCTCATGCCCGCAGACCAGGAAGCTGACTGTACACTAGCTGAATATATGAGAAATTTGTTGAATTCTAAACATCTGTTGCAGTCAAATTCTGTTTCAGATAAAGAACAAACCGAGACATCGGAGGTGGCAGTGGCCCCTGGGGAGAGGATCTGGGTGAAAACACTCAAAAAGAGAAATTGGACGACACCAAAGTGGGAAGGTCCATATCAGGTGCTCCTGTCGACACCTACTGCAGTCAAAAGCGCACAGCGGGCCTCGTGGATCCACCTAACGCACTGAAAACTAGTTAAGAACTTTGAACTGGACAAAAATCTTGTCACATATCAAGAGCAAAAATGGTAGAATCTAGAAAAATCCAAATAAAACTACTCAGAAGAGTTGGAGAAAACAGGAATGCAGAACAACCATTTCCTCAGAAGTATCACATAATCATCCTGTTAACTGTACTAGTGACAATAATCTTTTTGTTGTGGCCATTCCTTTTCCCAGCCACACAAACTGATCTGAATAAACATGAAGCGTTGCTCATAGACTGGCACCCAAACTTCAACACTTACCAGGCCATCAAATATGTGTATGCTAAGACTTTCAATGTTTCGAATTGCTGGATTTGCACAGCTTTGCCGACAGCATACGGGGGGTTATTAATGACTTCAGTCCCCCTAGGAGTCAACGAGACCTGGGAAAACTTAATTTATGATACATCAACTGTTACATCACAAGATAAAATAGCATTGCACTTGTCTGTTCCACAAAAAGGGACTGTGTGTTTTTATAAAAATGATACTGTTCAGGAGGGTTGGAGCAACTGCAATGTGACTGTTCCTTATAGATGCTACACTAACGCTAATAATCTTCTTCTTCTTCTTCTTCTTTCGGCTTTATCCCGGTTAGGGGTCGCCACAGCGGATCACCTGTCCGCACATTGAATGGCAGTGGAGTTTTACGGGTGTCGAGTTGCCAGCGGCGCGTAACCTTCCACAGAAGGCACTCACGCACACCTAAGGCCAATTTAGAGTGTCAATCCACCTGCAGCATGTCTTTGGGATGTGGGAGGGAACCGAGCACCGGGAGACCCCACGCGACCACAGGGAGGACATGCAGACTCGCGCACCCAGCCGAGGATCGAACCGGAGAACCTCTTGCTGTGAGGCGACAATGCTAACCACTGCACCACCGTGGCCGCCCCTACACTAACGCTAATAATGCAGGTTCTTATTGTAATACAAACTATGATTCATTTTTGAAGTGATGCACAAAACAATTGATGAAGTAAAACATGATTCTGTTCTTTATAAACAACTGTCTATAATTGATAGAAAAATGTTTCATGCAGGACAAGTGTATATTCATAGTAAAGTTACTACTAAAGTAGAGGATTGTTATTTTGTATGTGGTAGGAAAGCATAGAAGTGGTTACCTGAGAATTGGTCTGGCAGTTGTTTTTTGGGCTACCTGGTTCCGGCCATATGACACATGGCAGTCTTACCTCGAGGAAAAATTCGGAATGTCCTAGAGGTCGTCAAGAAACCCATCAAGAAACCTGTAAATCTAGTGGGGCAAATTGATGCGTGCTGGAAAAACCATCATTCTATAAGCGATAAACTGACACACATGGACGAGTGACAGTGTTATATCGTGGGCAGGTATATTACCAGCATATGGAGCAGTGAAATCGATCTGGGAGCTGAGAAAACTGTCTAAACTTCTCGAAGTAATGAGCAATGCAACTTTTTCCATTCTAGAATTGGTGACTGATGAACTGAATGGCATGAGAACTGTAGTCCTTCAAAACCGCATGGCTCTCGACTTCACCCTAGCGGCGAGAGGCGGTACTTGCGCTTTAATCCAGGAGGAGTGCTGTTCATATATTCCAGACCATAAACACGAGATAGACAATCACCTTGAGGTAAATTCAGCAAGTGTCGGCCATGACCAAACAAGGACCAAACCCACTGATGGACTTTTTCCAGAGATTGTTTGGGGGGTGGGGCAGTATCCTAATAAACATTCTGACTGCCATCTGTGTAGGAATGATCCTACTGGGTGTATGTGTTTGCTGCTGCATCCCCTGCACGAAAAGACTGATTAAAGACTTTATAGACATGTCAGTTTCAGAAACCTTATAGCAAGGTGCTGAGTTTGAAGAACTGTTAAATTGAAAATGCTTTCATAAGTTTAAACTGAATGACTCTCTTCACTGCAAATCCTGAGTAGGAAGAGGTTAGGGGAAGAAAAACTGTTTATGCTTATTTTGAAAGTAGAATAAAAGTATTAAAAGGGGAGAAAATGTTAGAAAAATATGTATTAGTGTATGTATTAGTAATATGCTTAGTGCATTTAAGGTTTGAAAAGGGTTAACACATTTATTCTATTTCACACTGCATAAATCTGTACAAACTGCAGAAGCTTTCCAATCTTTTATTGTCATGAAATATGTGCAGTTATAATCTTTGCTTATGCTCTGGAAATTTACAAGGAAGCAGATAATTTCTGCTTGTGTCAGGATAATAATAAATAGATGTATCACTTGTATTAATGTTATGAGATTTAGACAAGGAGTTCCGCTTATGCTGTGAGAAAATACACAGCTGCAGAAGCTATTGATAATAAGAACAAAGACTACTTGAAAATATATGAACTGTAATCAGCGTTTACTTGTGTCTAAGCTAGAAAAGTACCTTGAAATGTAACACATGTTATTAGAACTACACAATAGAAGCTTGTAGCGGGCTGAAGCCCCCAAGGTCAGGTTGTTTTTCTCAAATGTTTTTCATAAATCCAGTCATGTCAGCAGAAAATCTGAGTAACATCTGCTGTAAAACAATACAGAAAGTTGTGTTTAATTACGTCAACTATAGAAAGCAAAGTTTTGTAGAACAGTATAAGAAGAGCATACTTCCTGTTAGTAGTTAGGCAAAATGCTGTATGTGCATGTTTTTGTCTCCTTGCTGCAAGTAATAAAAGGTGCCATACCTGAACCTTACGTGAATTAGTCTTTGAAGTTTTTTCCTTTGACAAACAGACAGTGTACAAAACAGACATGAGCATGCACCCACCTTAGAATTGTATGCCGCAGGAATCTGTTACTATCGAGTGGGTACTCAGGAGTCAGGCAAGTGTCAGGGGGAAGGCAGGGTGGGAAACTATACAGCAGCATATAGAAGAGAAGGACATCTAAAGTTATGTTAAGACTTTAAACCACTATACTATGCCCTTCTATTCATATGCTGCTGTATCCATAACATAAGGGAATAGTGCAAAAGCTCCTGTTATTAAGATTTGGGAGAGGAAAAGAAGCATTTTCCACAAAGCCATGATTGATGGCTCTAGCCAAACCTGCTCTGGCTCTAGAAATGAGATCCAACTAATAGTGTTTGGTAAAGGTATGGACAGAGGATCATGTAGCTGCTTATAAAATGGCAGCTGTATCTAGACCCTTTCAAAAAGCCCCAGAGGAGGACACTGCCCTAGTGGAGTGTGCCTTTACTGGGAAGGAAAACTTTCTGCCATGGGCTGTTTAGCAAAAGGAGACAGTTTTAGAAATCCAAGAGGATATGGTTTGCTTGGAAACAGGGTGTCCCAGGGTTATTGGGTGGTAGGAGACAAACAGTCTGTCCGATTTACAGATGGATTTGGTCTTGGACAAATTGTATCCGTCTAAGTAACATCTAAGGAATGTAGGATCCTTTCAGCTGATTTTGGGGTGAAGGGAAGAAGGTCAAAAGGTTAATGCCCTGATTCAAGAAAAGTTCATTGACCACTTTGGGCATAAAGGATGGGTTAGTACGTAAACATATCCTGTCCTTATGGAAAACTGTAAAAGGATGTGAGGGCATGAGGGCCTGCAGTTCAGAAACCTTTCTGGTTGAAGTAATGGCCACCAAGGGTATAGTTTTCCATGTACAGTATTGAGCAGTATTTGGCTGGCCCAAAAGGGGGATAGTGTCAACTTTTCCAGAACAAAATTTATTTTTATTTATTTTATTTTACATTTGTTGACCTGGCTAGTCCAGCTGGATATATGTCCATTTTCAGCAGAGGCCCGGGGAGAAAATCTCCTCGAAAACACAGTAAAATTTATATAAAATAACAATATTCAACAGATACATGTACAATACATATTTAAGCAATTTTATACATGATAGATTTTACAGATGTGGGTACATTAAATCTATAAGCAAATATTTTCACTTCAAAACATGTCTGCTTACAGAATTATATGACTTATAACATTTGTTAGTTATAGGGAGGTATTGATGAAGACATTTTAATAATATATAAGGCCCGTTATCTTTATGGTTTTCAATAGGCAATTAGTATATACAGTTGATGAGACGGGTGTCTTTGTGAAAAAAAATGTGTAGTTAGTATGGGTTCACACAGGGACATAACCAATGGGATTTAAGGTAGGTTTTCAGCTTGCTTTTAAACTGTTAGTGAGGAAAGGGAGGTCAGGTCACTGGGGAGAGAGTGTTCCAGGTTTTACCCACAGTATTAGAAAACAAAGAGTCACCAGCCATATTGTTGGTTTTACCTATTTGTACTAATATTTTATTAGATGAGCGTAGGGTGTTACGGATGTTATAGGGGGTTTTAAGGTTGGCAAGAATTGGAGTATTAGTAGGCTGATAAAGGATTTTGTAGGCAACTGTTAATTGTTTAAATAGAAGTAAATTTGGCAACTCTAACTATTCTAGTTGTTCATAATTAGTACAGTGATGGGTTCTGAATGTACAGCCTGTTGCAAATCTAGCAATATTATTGTAGGAGACAGCCAGTTTGTTCAAGTTGTTTTCTGAGAGGTTAGTATATATAGGGGAGGCGTAGAGGAGGGTGGAGATTAAGTGAGTCTGGGCAATAGTAGCCCTTGCTAGTGAGGTGAGAAAGGATTTGATTCTATAGAGGGAGCCTAGTTTTTGTTGACTGTTTTTATAGTACTGTTAATATGTGTATCAAAGTTAAAGTTGTCATCAATTAGTACCCCTAGTAGTTTTGTGGTTTAGATTTAGATCCCAAGGAGGAGGGATGGGCTTCCTTGGAGATCTAAGGTGTAGAACCCCTTTCAAAAATAGCTTGACTTCTAACCTAGAAACCAGAGGTGGGGTGAGTGGAGGGCAAGCCGAGATGGGTCTTAACTGAAGAATAAGACAGTCTAGACTTCATCAATTCACACAGGTAGGACAAGACCACTGGAGGTTCTACTGCCAGTGGTTGTAAATTGTGTTTCTGACACCATACAGAAAATCTCTTCCACTTAGATAGATATGTTTTTCTAGTTGTTACTTTTCTGACCTCCTGCAAAACCTGGAGCACGTCCTCTGTGTACAGGTGTCTGAAGGGAATCAATGCCCTATCACCCACAATGTAAGGTTCAGAGTGCACAGTTGGGGGCGTAAGAGCATTCCCTTCGCCTGTATGAGCAGGTCCATCCAGTAGGGTAACTTGTGGTGATTGCCCTTAGCTAGATGGTGTAATATGGGGAACCAATGCTGCAGTGGCCAATGGAGGTTCACCAACAAGATTTGTGATTGCTCTTTCTGAATTTTCAGCAGTACTTTTTGTATGAGAGGGAAGAGGAGGAATGCATAAACATACATCCCCTTCCAAGGGAATGAAAGAGCTTCCACACTCCATGTTTTGGGATGTGGTACCCTGATGTAAAAGGTTGGAAGCTGTCTGTTCATGGGGGAGGCAAACAGATCCACATCCAGAATACTCCATCGATGGACCAGGTACCAGGAACACATCCCTATTTAGCATCCATCCGTGTGATTGAGTCATGGTCCTGCTTAGAGTACCTGCCATCACATTGTCTGCTGAAGGTATGTAGATGGCTAGGATGTTGACTTGTCTCTCTAGGGCGATTTCCCAAACGTGCTGAGCCAACCTGCACAGGAGGTAGGACCCTGCCCCCCCCCCGGTTTGTTGATGTACCACAGCACAGTGGTATTGTCTGTGTACCATCTCAGAGTGCCTGGCAGGAGATGATTCTTGAAAATCTGGAGGGCTAGTATCAAGGCTCTCATCTCCTTGATACTGATGTGCTCTTTCTGTTGGGTGATTGTCCAAGAGTTTCTTGCTCTCCATTCTCCTAAGGTTGCTCCCCAACCTGTGTCGGAAGCATACATGAACAGGTCCTGCTTGGAGGGCTGGGGTTGTAGGGGCAGGCCTGTGTTGACCTTTATCTGGGCTATCCACCAATGCAATTCCCTGGAAAGGCATGGAAGCATGGGAATCATGAACTCCAGGGGGTGCAGATGTTGTTTCCAGACTGTTCTCAAGTACCACTGGAATTGCTTCACGTGAAGTTTTGCAAGGGGTACCATGGGGATGGAGGAGGCCATGAATCCCAGAAGCCTGAGAAACTCCCTGGCCGACAGGGCTTTGAGAGGGAGTAACTCCTTGAAATAAGAAGTGAGACAATTTTTTTCTGGGGGAAGACAGGCCATCATTTTTCCTGTTAGGATCCTGCATCCCAGGAACAAATGATCCTGTGAGGGTATCAGAGATGATTTTTTGAGGTTTATAGTGACCCTCAGACATTCCAAGAGGGAAATAATGAAGTCTAGGTGTTGTAAGACCATTTGAACTGACAGGGCCTGTATCAGGATATTGTCTAGACAGAGGAAGAGTTGGATTCCCACTGTTCTGGCAAAGGCCATCACTGGTGCTAGGCAGTTTGTGAACACTCTTGGGGCCACAGAGAGACCAAATGGCAAAGCACAGAACTGAAAGTGTGCAGAACCCACTGACAAGAGAAGGAACTTCATGAAGAAGGGATGGATTGGAATGTGTATGTAGGTGTCCTTTATATCCAAGGATACCAAGAAGGCCTGGGGGAGTATCAGGGGAGGAAGGGTAGGAAGAGTGAGTATCAGAAAGTAGGATATCTGAAGGAAGGTGTTGAGATGGGACAGATCCAGGTTTGGTCCCCAGGGACATTCTTTCCTGGGAACCAGGAAGATCCTGGAGTAAAATCACTTTCCTTTTACATGAGGAAGTACCTCTTTTGTTCCTTGTGTGAGGAGTTCCTATAGAACATGAGGAAAGGAAGCCAGTTGTCTCAAGGGAGTTGTGGAATGCCTTTGGGAGTAGGTCTGGATTCCCATACCATGAAGTATCTCTGTTTTATTATACAGAGGACCCAAGAGTCCTGGGTAACCTGATTCCAAGCAGGAAAAGACAGAGAGAGAAGCATGGAAAGAGGGGTGTCTGGATCCAATGCCTTGTAGTCACAGGCTACCAGGCTTAGCCGGAAAGGGCTGTTTGGGAGCAGGAGTAGAGGGAGCAGACCTAGAAGAGGACGGTTTCCTGCAATCTCTTTTGCCTTTGGGTGGCATCTGTCTGGCAGACCTTCTCACTAAGGAGGTTTTGTCAGGGTAGTTCCTTTGAAAATGTGGAACCGTGGAGACAAAAATGTGTCTCAGATCTTGCAGCTCCTTACCCTTCTCTTGAAGGGCCTTGAAAAGTTCAGCAGCTTAGGTTCATAGGTTGTTACTAGGCTATTAGCCCTAGGGCCTATACAAGCCTATCCATAACAATTCCCTGGCTATTTCCTCGCATAGTATTTACCTCCCTGGACCCCTGTCTAGCAGGGTGACTAATGTGATCCCTGGGGTGAATTTCCCATCTTCCATCCAATCATCAAGGTTCCTTTTGAAGAGGGCCAAAGAGGCACTCTGCTTGACATGTATGAGCTGCTGAACCAAATAGAGTTTTGTTGTCCAAGTGAGCATCCAGGAGTTTAGACAATGTCATCAGTGACAGGCTGCAACCTAAGCCAAGAATATCTCCTGATGACAGACCCTGAGGCAGCAGCTCTAGATGAGGTCTCTACTGCATCGTATTCGCACTTGGAGTGCTTAGCTACTTGAGTGCAGGATTTCAGGAGAGTAGAGATTTTTGCCTTGGCCAGTGAGTCAGGGAGGTCCCCCAACTGTTTAGCTGCATCAAAAAGAAAAGCCAGTGAGTATTTGTCCATGTGAATTTGTTAGTTAATGGCTCTCACTGCTAAAGTAGCAAGTGTGTAGAATGTTTTGCCTAGGCAATCCCTTAATCTGCTCTCCTTGTCATAGGGAAGGAGGGAGGTGGAGGGGAGTAACTTGGAGGATTTATCTGCATCCACAGACATGACGGAATTGTCAGCAGAAGGAGCCTTGCAAAGAAATTTTGCATCCTCACAGACTTTGTATAATCTGTCTGGGCGCTTGGGTGCACGGAGTTGGGAAGCTGGGTTTTTAGAAGCAGCCAGGAAAGCATCCAAGAAAGCAGAATGCACTGGAGGTACAGCAGACGGGTTAGTAGACTCCATTTGTAAAAGGTCATAATACCTTTTTTGGGTCTCAGTGACCTGGCTGCTGTCCCACTTGAAAAAAAGTATTTCATCTGAACAACAGACTCCCCAAAGGTGATGTCTTCCCCTGGGAAAGCTGTGTCATTAGATTCCTCCTCTGGGGAAGCGTACCCCACATGGGATGCAAATTTGTGAAGAGTAAGTAAGGGATGAATCTTTTTCTTCAGTGGAGACATCGGTAACATGCTTACTCTTAGGGATAGACACAGTAGGGGCCTGGGCCAGAGCAGAGGCCTAGCGTAAGGCAAGGAATGCGTTTAAAAGGCCTTGAGTAAAGGCTTGCCAGTCAGGTGCCAGAGAAGAGCAATATGCTTAATCTTTTGCTTCTTCTTTTTGTGGAACGCCCACATTATCAGAGATGCAATATAGAGACGGAGGGCCGGATGTAGGGCGGCACTCCACAATGTCTGAGGAAACATCCTTGTGAACTATAATTTGAGAAATACCACAAAGACCCTCAGAAATGATGAGCTTAGGTCCCCCCCCCGCAACCAATTCAGATGCTTGCAATTCTTTGGGACATGCCAGTGGCTTCTTTGACGGCCTCCTCCTGGGTATCTGCCAAAGGAAGATCTGAGCATTCTGGCTTGGACTCTGGGCCTTCACCAGCCTCATGGGATATGACTGGAATAGAGGGCACAGCAGTCAGTTCAGACAACGATGTTTTGGCCATTTTGACTGGTGGCTCATCTGAGGAATCCAATGTTGGATCCATTTCTTTAGTCAAACGTTTGAATCACTGGTTCTCTAAGTAAAGATTTAAAGCTGCAAGGTGACTTCTAACGGTTTTGGGGATGAAGGTCTGACAAATATCACAAGAAGTGTGGTTGTGTTCTTGGCCTAAACAAAACAGGCAGAACTCATGTGACACCTTATGTGGAATCCGCCTTACACACCTACACTTGCCCTTTCTACCTGACATGAAATCCCAAACAGTAGCATAAAGGTAATCAAAAACCTCTATGGGGTACTTATCTGAAGTCGGATAAGAAGAATTTAGTTTTCTAAAGGAGCGACAACTGGAGCTGGGAGTCACACAGGTGGAAGAAAAGTTCGGAGGTAGGTGCATGCTGACGTCCATTTTGCACCGGATGTCTACTTATGGCAGACGTCCGCTGACAGAGATGCTAGACATCACACGCACCTTTGCAGTAGCATCTATCTTTTGTAAAATGGCCAGATGTACGTGAGTCAAGCAGAGGCAGACTCCCTTATGTTATGGATACAGCAGCATATGAATAGAAGGACATCTCTCACTGCACAGTCATCGGTATTGGTTATTCCCTGAAGCACAGGCTATGCCAGACACAGTGAGTACGGTAGTGTGTAGCACTTGTTATGCCAGAAAGGAATGCTTCTCTCACCAACCCTCTGCAAAAATTAATCAGTTATGCCTACAGCTGATACACACATTACTACAGTTAGTTAAGGTCATTAGTCAATGAAAGTGACGCATATACATGCACACACCTGGCAAAGCTGTCTACATAACACGACAGCAAGATGGGATGAGTGGCAGCTATCACAACACCAAGCATGTTGCACAACAGAGTTTGCTGCCATCCACTCTCAGGCATCCCATCCAATATCTATAGTTTCCCAAGTCCCCTTTTTAACATTCACTGTAGTGCAATGGGCAGCAGTACCAGTTGCAATCCAGGTTATACTCAGCCATGACTAGCATGTACGTTACTCCTCCTGTTGTGTGAATCACAAAAAGTGCTCTCTAGTATATGTATGGGGGCAGTGCCATGCACATGTCACTGATGAGTCAGCTCCTCCCCCCATACTGGAAGTTGGCAGCAATAAGTATCTTGTACTGTAGTCACCAAACAGTTCATGTCTCAGCACTGCAAAAGCACCATACTGTGCCTTACACCAGGGATAAGGTTTTCATGATCAGCACTCCTTCCTCCATCCCAAAAAATAAACAGTCCCCATGCCCAGAATTCAGCAAGTCCCTTGAATTTAGAATATGTAACCAAGAATACAGTGGAGTGATTTGTGACAGATGGGTATCAGTAAGAGTGAAAGGGAAGGTCTACAAGAGTGTAGTGAGACCAGCTATGTTATATGGGTTGGAGACGGTGGCATTGACAAAAAGGCAGGAGGCAGAGCTGGATGTGGCAGAGTTAAAGATGTTAAGATTTGCAATTGGTGTGACTAGGATGGATAGGATTAGGAATCAGTATATTAGAGGGTCAGCTCATGTTGGACAGTTTGGAGACAAAGCAAGAGAGACGAGATTGCGTTGGTTTGGACATGTGCTGAGGAGGGATGATGGGTATATTGGGAAAAAGATGCTAAGGATGGAGCTGCCAGGTAAGAGGAATAGAGGAAGGCCTAAGATAAGGTTTATGGATGTGGTGAGAGAGGAAATGCAGGCGATTGGTGTGACAGAGCAAGATTCAGAGGATAGGAAGAAATGGAAAGAGATGATCCGCTGTGGCGACCCCTAACGGGAAAAGCCGAAAGAGAATGATGATGAACCAAGAATACAGTTTAGATGTTATCCAAAGACTATAATGTGGTCAGCATTTGGAAACCCTCCTTGTTAATGTGTGCCACTGCGACACATGATTCTTGGGAGCAACTGTAAGGTGCAGCTCCCTAAAAAACAGTCTGCATTTTAAATGAACACATTATAACCACTGATTAGTAATTTAATGTATGAGCTACTGAGCTAACTTTGTCATACAGTTTCCCCTCCAAACCAGATACTTTCTCTGTCCTCCCCTTCTTCACGACAACCTCTTCCTCCACCTCCTACATTTCTACGTTAACCAGTTTAAATAAATCACTAAGCAAACAGTCAAATCAAATACAACCATTAACATTATCGACTGGAGAGAAAACATCAGCATACCAGCACCTGTAAAAATAAGCTCAACCACTGCAGCACAGAATACAAAATTAATGGTCAGGTCTTAAATAGTGCATAATACCTCAGCCTAAGAAGGAAATCACTGCAAATAAGCAATTTTTCAAAAGATTACAAATTTGTAGAAACAAAACTAGTTTTAAGAACTCTGATTTTTACTGCTACAGCCTATGCTACAAGAGCATGGGAAGTCTGAGTTTTCAGACGCTTATCACAAAAAAGCTGCAATTATTTTTGAAAACTCAAAATACTGGTTTGTAAATTCTCATTTAGAACTATATAATCTTTCATCTAACTGCTATTAAAAAATGGAAACAATTTTAAGGGTGTACAAACTACAACTGACTAGCAATGCAATGATCTTCTAAGCTACAGCAAACCTGTAAAGGTTTTCTACCTTCCAGCACAATAAACGAAGGAAGACTTAGCAAATGTTATGTTGAACTGCACTATATATTAACATCAACATCTGATGAAGAGAGTTAATAACGATAATGAATGTAACAGCAGTACACACAGGCTTGTTTCTAACAGCCAAAAGGTTGTCAAAAGAAACAGCAAGTCACTGCTTTCTTCCCTCTGATCCTGGGGTCAGAATGGCACAATTCAGTAATGGCACATTAGGTTTAACGGGTGTGCCCATATGAGACCAGTATAGCAAATGTAATGGGGTTATACCCCTCTAGAAATATTGTGGCTGTTTCTTAATACAAAAAGAAATGGCCTGCTTTACTGAAAGCATATATTGTACGACAAATGTTAATATACAAGGATGCAATGTGATCATAAATTCAAGTTATTTCACAGAAAATCCTATTGTAGTAATTCCCCTTCAACAGTACTACAGCTAGAATGAATGATTCACCATTATTGCCTTTTTAGTCACAGTTCTTTGCAAAATACCTTTTCTTCCCCTGAAGACAGTCTTTTTATACAAGCGAATCAGTACAGATGGCAGACCAGTTTCTGCACAAAGTAATACTGAAGATGAAGGCCAGCATATTGACTTTCTGATTGTTTCCCCCTGCAATAAATGCACAGGATAAATCTGACAACCCAAAGCTCTGACACTTTGCAATGTGGTTACAAATTAATGTGCTTTTTGCCAGACGCAGTTCTAAAAAGACTTTAGACGTGGTCATTGATTTTACTGGCAACAACAACCTTTACAATATGCTTACACTTAAACTACTTTTGATTTGTTAGTGACTTACTTAATCCATTTCATTAAATTCCCAATAAGTTTAGGGCCTCGGGTATTAAAAATTACAGTAAATTCAGGGTGACACCAAGTATAAATCATTAAAGTTTAATCATTCAGCTGAACTTACCTGTATCGTTATTGAAATACAATTATACACACATCACTAAATGTCTGATTGAAACAAATTAAGGAAGAGAAAAAGTTTAGAAGCATGTAATTGGAAATAAAGCTGTTGTGCATTTGAGGAATCAATGCTTACTTTACAGTAAGAGAGCAAATAATGAAATTTGACCTCAAGGATTGCATTTGACTTCTACGTCTAATTTACAGCACAGACAGCAATCAGTGGCAGCAGAGTTTCAGCCCTTGAAAGGCAATAACCATGGACATAACAAAAGCCAACTCACCTAAGTATATCTGATATACAGATTTATCGACCTCATTATATATGATGTTACCAATCACAAACCTGGAAAAACAGCAGCTATACATCAAGCAACTGTCCAAGGTTACTCTTTTGCTATTGTCTCTCTGAATTTTCCTTTTCTACTCAGTTAACTGAACTTCATATCTCACACAGAAACAGTAGCTGTCTGCACTGCAGTTTTGATACAGATACCCTGGAATCTAGTTAGTTTATTATCAGTCTGAGCATATGCCAGGTGGTTAGCTGTCACCAAATGTGTCACTAGTAGTTTTATAATGTGGAAGTAATGTACACTGCTTCAAATGTGACAGGTCATGGGAACAAATTGTTCTGGTCACCTATCAGGCTGGTGCACATTAGCAAATATTTAGTACTTTATCAGGTTTAACATTATTATTGCAGGATCTGATGCAGGCTGTAATGATGAAACCATATGAATTCTTAAATCTGAGGTAACTGTCAAACTAAACTGAATCCCGTAAATATTACCAACAAATCTTTGAAAAAGAGTCCTTCAGTTCCAGTGCAAAACAACCATAGCTAACATCACATCCACTGGGCAGGATTTTATTTATTTATACATACAAATAGGACAGCTAGACCACTAGGACATTTTTAAAGTCATGACTCTTTTAAATAAAGAAAGCAAATATTACAAGACAGTTCTAGCTAAACAGAAAAGATACAGAATTATGCAAAGACAGCAATCAGCAGCAACATACTTCCAGTCCTTAAACATAATAACCAGACACTACAGTATTATATCCAATAAACACAGATGTAGCTACCTCATTATACATGGTATCACCTAAACTGTCATAACAGCATTAACACACCCAACATTAACAGAGAAAAAATTTAAGCTTGTTTCCTGCCTTTCCTGTTAAGTGGTATAGACTATTTGTATGCTTCTGAGCCCCCAAGCCCTTCTGTGTTGGAGGGAAGCCTTCTAGCTTAGTTTTTTTTCTTATAACTAGCCAGTTTTCTAGTTTCAGCACTCAAATCTGTTTCTTTGATCTCACCACTTGTTCAGAAAAAAAAAATTTCATTTGCTTTTACTGTACTTGTGTTTCTATCTACTTTATTTTACTTTTGCATCATCTTAAAAGTACTCAATTGTATTTACTACTGCTTGGTGTAACTCATTCTAAGCCTTTTGGTTTAAACACTTGGACTTCGGACCAGTTGTTTTGCACTGAGAGGGTTTGTGGTCTGCACTGTAGTGGCAGAACAGGTAGCTTACATCCTTCTAAGTTGGGAACTGCTGATTGAGGGCTCAGTGTCTGTTATTCTAAAAGTGTATTAATTCTGGTTTAAGCACTTGGGCTTTCAGGCCAGTTATTTTACATTAAGAGGGTTCGTGGTCTGCACTCTTGTGGGAGGAGAGGCTGGACTCTGCCCTTCTGAGCTGGGAATTTCTGGTTAAAGGCTTATAGTGCATGCATATCTGAACTGCTTCTTACTGAAGTTGGTGCGCCTTGTTTGCTGTGGCATAGACTGGATTCGGGTCTGCTGGATCTAGCTTTGTTTGTGTAACTTGAGCACTAATCCAGGCATTCTCTAAAGTATTCAATTGTATTTATTACTGCTTGGTAGTAACTTGATTAAAGCGTAGCTATCTTTCTAAGTCTTTTGGATTAAGCACTTGGGCTTCTGACCAGTTGTTTTACATTAGGAAGGTTTGTGGCATGCACTGTGGTGGCAGGAAAGGTAGCTTTCATCCTTCTAAGTTGGGAACTGCTGATTGAGAGCCCAGTGTCTGTTATTCTTAAAGTGTATTTGTTCTGGTTTAAGCACTTGGGCTTCAGGCCAGTTATTTTACATTAAGAAGGTTCGTGGTCTGCACTCTTGTGGGAGAAGAGGCTGGACTCTGCCCTTCTGAGCTGGGAATTTCTGGTTAAAGGTTTATAGTGCCTGAATATCTGAACTGTATCTTACTGAAATTGGTACACCTTCTTTGCTATAGCATAGACTAGATCCAGGCCTGCTGAATCTAGCTTTGTTTATATGCTTGTTGTTTGTTTGCTTGTTATTTCCCTGGAACGCTAATTCAACCTAATACGCGGCTTCTCAGCGCTTCTGTAGATCACTAGTGATATCTGCATTGCTTACTGTACTTATTTCCTTGTTTCACTTGAAAGAAAGTTACTGTTTGTCGTTTTTGCATTTAAGTTACCTGTAACACATTGCACTTAAGTTACCTGGCACTTGCTCACTAAAGCAATTATATAAGTCAGCACTAAAAATTAAAAGCACTACACCCTCACTCCCCACTGGCCCTTGTTTTCAATTAAGGAATTCCCAATATTAGTCTAGCATGTCCAAAGGTCAGTTGTCAATCTCCTCTCCGGTCCAGCTGGTGAATCTGGGAATCTTGAGGCAAAGTTACAACTGCCTCATGTACACAGACAACCCTCTCCTCCTCCCAACGCATGTGAGAGATGCAACCATATAGCCAAACTGGAGGCTAAGCTCTCTCAACTCAGTACTGGCATAACCAGTCAGGAGAAGGAAACCACACTCACTACAATTCCAGTCTCACATAGACCTACCACGACAACAAACCAAACACATAATCACACAAAAACATACTCGGAGGCTCTAAATAAAGATCTGCCTAAGCAGCAGAGACCTCCAAAGCAGACACCCAAGCAACCGCTACCCCAAAACAAAACACGTGAAACACATATCTCACAAAGCCAGTGTGCCGAACAGTCACAGCCCTTAAGACTAAACAACACACCTGATACTCTTGTAATAGGTGACTATCGTCAGGCACACTGATGTCCCACTCACCAGGCTGAACAAGGAGAGGGTCACGGTGAGCAGCCTGTCAGGCGCTAGGATCCGCCACATAGCACAAGCACTCAGGTCACTCCAAGGCAAGTACAAATATGACTCAGTCATTGTCCATGCTGGTGTGAATAACCTGAGACGTACCTCCCTGGACTACATGAAAAGAGACATAGAGGAGCTCTCTGAGCATGTAGCCCAGGTCGGTATGACCCTGACCTTGAGTAGCATCTTACCCTCACCAAGAATGATGCCACAATATGAAGACAAGATGATCAATTTCAACAATTGGCTTAAGTACTGGTGTCATTCAAAGGGGATCCAATGCCTGTCAGCTTGGGATGATATGCTCGACAAGCCACGATGCTTTGCTAGGGACTGCTTGCACCTGTCACCCCTGGGCTTTCGGATATTGGCAAAGGCTCTTGCTACCCCCATAGTGCCTTTTTTAGGCAAGGCTCAAAAGACAAACCCACCTCCATAGGTATCACAAGGGATAAGAAACTAAGAGTAATGCTACTCAACGCCAGAAGTCTAAACCTCAAGATGCACACACTCGAAATTCTCCTTAGCATGGAGAACATCGATATCTGTGCAGTAACAGAAACCTGGTTCAGGGCTCCCGAGAGCACCCCAGCACTACCAGGTTATACCTCATACCATGCTTTTCAGCCCCAAAACTTGGACCGAACCGCAAAAGGAGGGGGAGTATCGATATTCATCAAAGATACCCACACCTCCAGGTTGGTGGCAAAGCACGAAGCATCAGAGACTATCCATGTGCAACTAACAGTGGGTAAAACTGCCTTCCAGTTTATAGCCTGCTACAGACCACCCTCCCAAACCAAGGAACCCCACTCGGCCTTTCTGAGAACACTGGAAAATATGAAGGTCTCTCCAAACACCATTATATTGTGCGACTTGAACTACCCAAACATAGACTGGGAGCATTACTCTAGCTCCAACACCCTAGCCCAAAGGTTCCTAGAATTTATAAACTCAAATGCTATGGAACAACTTACCACTCCCACAAGAGGGGAAAACATACTGGACCGGATCATCACCAACATGGGGACTCTATGCTCCAGACCAGAAGTGTATCCCTCACTGGTAAGATCAGACCATAAACTAATCTCACTGGATATTCACATCCCGACCCCACCCCCTGCCCAGAAAACCACAGTGAAAAACTTCTCTAAAGCAAATTTCACACTCCTCAAAACAGAGGTGGAATCCTTCAAAGCCCCCGGGCCTGTGGAAAATACAGCCCAGACCGCAGAATCATTTATAAACGCATTCTATGAACACCTTCAGGAATGCATGGATCATGTGATCCCAAATAAAACCAAGACCCAATCCTCCAAAGGCAGACGTCCTGTCTGGTGGACCCCAGCCATAAACAAACTATACGATAGAAGGAGGAAGCTACTAAATGATAGAGCAAAATCCCAAAAAGGGAAGGCATCACTGATCAGTATTAGCAAAAAACTACGAGCACTCATAAAATTGTCTAAGGCCAGCTTCGAGAGAAAAATTGCACAGGACACTAAAGATAATCAAAAGGCTTTCTTTAGGTATGTTAGGAACCTGGGTGGTAATTCCCAGATATGCTCAGAATTAGTCCAAAATGACAAAAAATACACCAAACCCACAGACATTGCCAACATCCTAGCTGACAGGTTCAGTGCAAACCCCCCCTCCCCACCAAAAGGGCAAATATCTATCCCAGCAGAGTGCTGCCCCCTGACATCTCAGATGCTCAGGTAAGAGCCGCCCTCTCCAAAGCGAAAAACACAGCATCAATGGGACCAGACGGTGTCCCGGGCTGCGTCCTACATGAACTCCAAGAAGAGCTAAACCCAAACATAAAACTACTGTTCAATCTCAGCCTTACTACAGGATATGTGCCCAAAGAGTGGCGTACAGCAACAGTGGTCCCTCTCCATAAAGGTGGTGCCTCAACGGATCCTGGAAACTATCGCCCCATAAGCCTGACTAGCTTGGTCTGCAAAGCTATGGAAAGGATCATCATGGACCTCATAAATAAAGATATTGGGGACCTACAGACACTGGATCCTACCCAGATCGGCTTTGTTAAGGGCAGATCCTGCCTCTTAAACCTGGTTGATTTCTTTGAAACAGTCACCAAGGCCATTGACGAGGGGAAGGTGGTCCACACAGCCTACCTGGACCTCGCAAAAGCCTTCGATACAATACCCCACTCGGGCATTATAGATAAGCTCACCAGCTTAAATATAAACCCCTATATGTCACTAGATGGATTGCAAACTGGCTCAAGGACAGAACCCACATGGTTAGAATTGCTGGAGCCATGTCAGACTCCAAACCAGTTACAAGTGGTGTCCCACAAGGCTCAGTCCTGGGACCTCTCTTGTTCGGTATATATTTCTCGGAGGTACAGGCCAACACGGAAGGACTGTGGCTGACCAAGTTCGCAGATGACTGCAAACTGGGCGCCATAATCGACTCTCCAGCCGACACAAGCATCCTCCAAAAGGCCTCATAGAAACAGACAACTGGTGCCAGAGCCATGGCCTCAAGCTAAATGCCAAAATGTGTATAGTCATCCCCTTTGGCAAAAACAAAGTGCCCACAAATTACCACATAGGTGGTAATCCATTAAGTACAGAAGAAGTAATTAGGGACCTGGGGACCCAAGTTGATAGCAATCTCTCATTTAACAACCACGTGGCCAAAGTGGTTAGAAAAACATTTTATATAGCCCATCTAATCATGAAGGGATTCACATCTAGATCAGGGGAGGTCATCGTGCCTCTTTACTCATCCCTCATCAGGCCCATAATTGAGTACAATGCCCCTTTTGGGATGTACCTTACCAGACACCTGCAGCAACTGGAAAGACCCCAAAAGTACCTCACCAAGAGGATCAAAGGGCTCAAACAGATGCCATATGCTGCCCGGTTAAAGAAACTCCAGCTCTACTCAGTGGCATACCGCCTGTTCAGAGGCGATCTGTGCCTGACGTATAAAGCCATATCCAATCTGGAATTAATGGACATGCTGCACCTCAGAAAATCAAAATCTCATCGAGCTACGCGCTCGAGAGACTTAAACCTCAGCACTGAAATAAATAGGACATGCTGGAGGGACAGATTCATAACCCAGAGGCTCCCTTCACTCTGGAATAAAATCCCAGTCCAGGTTAGGCAGAGTCCCTCATTGACTCTCTTCAAGAGGAATCTTGATGAGTGGATGGGAGATCGTAGATTTACCCCTGGTATCACTTCTGTATCACTGTTAGACAGAGGCACAGTATACCAACCTCGAAAAAGGGCATAGCAAAATAAATTTAAAATTGGTGGTGAAAGCCAAACACATTCTGGCTAGGCTTATAAATGCCCTAGGGCAGATAGCCTAGTATGAACCTATGAACCTATAAATGCAACTGTAATAAAGATTTACAGAACTGTAAACAATTAGTCCAGATTACTGTATATACTATATACCTGTTTAACTAAGAGAAACAAAGTCGTAAGCACAAGTGCAAAAACAATTGCGTGATGCTGTTATGTTAACTGTACGGAGATAACTGCACATAGCACCCACAGAGAGAATTTCAATGTGAATATTTTAAAGCTAGGTAGCATGAGAAAATATTTAAACTGCAGGAACTGAGGCAACAGAACTGAGAAAGCCTTTTAGAAGCACTAGAGAGGACTGAAACAAAATCATTTTTGGCTCGGATACTACTTGTACTGAATAATTTGGCTGATGTTTTTAGTTACAAAATACCCGTCCACAGTGCTCAGAGATTAATAATTTGTAAACTGATATTAAAATAAGCGGCAGACATGACTAGGAGACACTTTCTTTGTAATACACCTGTTAAAGTTGTACATTTTGTTTTGCACTGTTTAAAGTTGTAGTAACATAACTTATGAAGCAGCAAATATGGGGAAAATATATTTTAAATTGAGGAGAATGATCCCTTTCCCTAAAGATGATCTAGCATCTTTTCTGCTGACTCTAGAGGTTCTGTGACATGGTATCAGGAAAGTATAAGCTTTGGAAATACATTAGTTTACATGTAAAGTGAAGGTGATGGCAGGCTCAAGCCACACTCTCAAGTACTTGAAGGCATGTACTCTTTTGGGAACAAGTGTTTCACTGGTGCAAGTTTAATCAAAATGAGATTTATAAAACAAGCTTGGTCAAATCCTGACTTACTCAGAAAAGTAGCAAGTGCTTTAAGTGTGATCAGGGAACTATGATGGTAGCAGGACTGAGAAACACTGGGGGGGGGGGGTAGGGGAGGGTAAGGAAGCCCACCTTTATCCCAATGTTCAACGATTAAGGAGCAACTGGAATCAGAAATGTTACGGGATTAAAGGGGGGTTGCTCCCTTTGCAAAAAAAAATATTGCAAATGACATTGTCCATTCTAGATTCTTTTTTCTGTTTTTTTTTTTCAAATACTGCCAGTCCAATGTAACTTGATTAAAAAGTTATTATGAATCCATCCTTTTACTACGGATACATTTTGGGATAAGATGGTCCAAGCCTCATTAAAATCCAATTTTTATGGGTTCCAAAATGTTTGGCCCTTATTTAGGTAAGGTTGATCTTCAAACAAAGCTCTTCTATCCACTGAAATAGATTCATATGCAAGTAGTAGGCTAGCTGCCCTTGCTGGCCATTATAAGCATAGGCAATTTCCTTTTTTGTGGTAAAATAAACCTATCACATTTGATTAGAGACTGTCTTTACCCAACCCATGGTCGATAATTATATATTACTCAAAGAAAATAACTGGGATCATACCACAGATAATTTGAGGGGACCCATGCAAGGCAAAAAGCATTTAGGAACTGCCTTTGTCCATTAATAGTACAGGGGCAGTCCTAGGGTAAATATACGGTTTCTTATTCAAATATCCTAATTGCGCTTGAATATGGGCAAGGAAAAACTTTGTTTTACGTGATGTATCTTTATAAAACTTGTAAATCAGTCTAAAGAAGGTAATGGATGATTCTTATGGAATCATTATAAAACTGGGTCGGCTTCCCCATTTGTTAAGTGTTAACTGGATGAGATTTTAACCTATCCGTTTCAGCTGAATGATGCTCACCGCCTGATGTTTCACACAGAAAAATCACTGCTGCAAAATCGCTCATGTAGAGATAAATATTAGAGTCAGCACCAATGTAAAAACCTTCCAACAATATTTAGTTAAAAAACAAAGAAGCGTACTATTAAGTAACCGTAAGCAATAAATATGAAGACCACCATGCTTCCAAATCATAACAGTTAATAGAAGCAGAATCATATCTTAGGCTCAGACCCATGTGTTTCAGCACAGCACAATCAGTTGGTGCTCATGAATGTTTGGAAAACTGTTCATAATTTCGGAGTACAAGCAGCCTTTCAGACATAAAACAAGTAGATAGGAAGAGGTGTTTTAAGCTAAAAAACACACACAAGCCTCAAGAAATTAAGAACAAAAATGTTAAGGGGTAAGCTTGGTTGTGCTGTCTCCTTTTCTGAATTATTTTGGCTAAGAGAAGCAAAAGGCTATCATATCCATGAACATGACGAGAAGTGGGATAAACTGATCCTTCCAACAGAACAAGGTGGTTCAGAATTACCCGAGTTTAAGGCATATTTTACAGCTACAAAGTTAAGGCACATATATGTAATGCAAGCACCAGAATTACCCATTCTAAAGACTTAAACCTTGCCTGTGATATAAATGGGACCTGCTGGAGAGAGAGGTATGTATCCCAGAGAATATCCAGTCTATGGAACAGGCTCCTCCCATTCATGTGAGCAGAGTTCCTCCCTAACCCAATTCAAGTGCAACTTGGAGCTTGGACAACTGTATGGGAAACTAGAAATTCATCCCTGGTTTGGCACCTATATCTCTAATGGACACTGGTAACCAGTAAATGATTCATCTCCCAGGCCCATGCTTACACTTATCAAGAGTATCAGAACTTGACAGAGATTTGGGATGAATGGCTAGGCTTAAAAAGGCCCTTGTGGTCGTTAGCCTAATAAACCCCTATGAACCTATAAGCAGAAAGCTATAATTCAAAGTGGAAAGGGATGATGGTGCAAGCAGGGGGAAATTCAAAAAATAATGAGAAGTTGGATTTTGGATACAGATCCTTATGCAAAATGACAACAGCCATACATGAGAATGGACAAAGGAGATTTTGCAGATAGGGATGAATGCAGTTAAGATGCATAGAACAGGCAAGAGGGGTCTGGAATTTACTGGAGAAAAGCCTGGCAGGCCAGAGTCGAATGTTTTATATGCAGTGAAATGAAGTGGCAGAGAAATAGACTGGATTTTCCTGCTAGTGGTTCCAAGCCATGGATACAGAATTTATATTCCGGCATTTGGGTGGGCATTATTTGTTTTTAACTAATAACAATGCTTCTGCATGTGCGTACATTTCCAAATGTGAAATCAATAAAGGCATTATATGTTGCCTTCTTGAAATAAAAATACACACTCATGTCACCTACTGGATATTTTCCTGGCTCACAGGACCGAGGAAGTTAGAACTGGGGAGTCCATCTCCACAAAGAGGCCATTCACAAGCAGAGTTCCTCAGGGATTGGCCTTGGGACCAGTCCTTTTTGGCATTTACTTCTCTATAGTCAAGGCCACTGTCAATGGCCTCTAGCAAGTTTGCAGATGATGACAAATTATGATCTGTCAGTGAATTCCCCACTGACAAATATTCTCCAGGAAGGGCTGGCACAGACAAATAACTGGTGTCAGAAACATGGACTAAAACTAAATGCCAACAAATGCAAAATACTATCCCTTGTGAAGTGATCCATCCCTGTTAACTATTATATTGACACCACACCCCTAAGAGTTGACCCAGTAGTCAGGGACTTGGGGACAGTAATCTATCTTTGACCATCACATGTCTATAGTAGTGAGGAAATCATTGTATGTTGTGCAACTTATAAACAAAGGTATGGTATCTAGGTCCAAGAAGTCATTGTTCCACTGCATTTGGCATTCATCAGGCCTATCACTGAGTATAATGCCTCCTTTAGTACGTAACTAACCAGGCATATCCAACAACTGGAATGTCCACCGGAGTCCTTCACTAAAAGAATACATTGCGTAAGTAGCATTTCCTCTGCAGACTGCCTCAAGACCCTATCCCTGTATTCTGTCTCCTACTGGCTGTTGAGGGGGAGATCTATGCCTGGCATGCAAGGAACTGCCAGACCCCACTTTGATGGACCTCCTGCATATCTGCAAGGCAAACAGTAGAATTACCTGTTCTAAAGACTTAAACCTTGGCTGTGATATAAATAGGACCTGCTGGAGAGACAGGTATGTATCTCAGAGACTACCCTTTCTCTGGAACAGGCTCCCAATTCATGTGAAACAACAGTTCCTCCCTAACCCAATTCAAGTGTAACTTGGACAACTGGATACAATGGAGACAGGTAGCCTGTAAATAGTTCATTTCCCAGGCCCCTGATTGTAAATGTTTCATTTCCCAAGCCCCTGCTTATACTTATCAAGGGTAAGATAAATAGTCAGAGATTTGGGATGCATGGTTAGGCTTAAAAAGGCCCTTGTGGTCATTAGCCTAGTAAACACCTATGAACCTATAAAAATGGCAAAGGAACTAAGCACTGGGATCAAATAACTGTAAAGGGAAAGGTAATAGAATGGGAAGAGACCAGCAAGACATTTGGACTGCAAGCTAGAGCTCCCTTCCCTAACAGGGATTGATAGAAAATAGGCAAACAGAAAGAGATAACAGAATCCTGAGTAAAAGACCTGCTCTGGTAGAGTGTTTAGTTGTATCTAGAACAGAAGCTGCTGTTAAAAAAGGGATAATTAGTAGGGCATATAAAATATTGCACAATAACTATACAAATCCATCACAGATGGTTAAAAATATTGGGAAGAGAGATTAGACAAGCAATTTATACAGAACAATGACAGGACATACATATGGCTCCCAAATATGCAACAAGGTCTAGAAGGTTCAGGATTTTTGCTTGAAAGTGTTTGCATAGGTACTTTTATACCCTCTGCAAATGTTAAAGTGTTTTTCATCAGGTAGATGCCAAATATTGGAGGTGTGATGAGGAAGAAAGAGATAATTGGGAACATATGTTTTGGAAGTGTAAAGAGTTAGCAGATTTGAAAAATTCCTCACAGAGTACTGTGTCAGAAATATTGGGGAGCAAATGGGTTTCACTAATGAAATGTTTTTTTGAGCTGGGATACAGGATATGAATTGTCTACAAGCTCTATAAGATCTCATTAAGTTTAATTCTGGGGGCTGCCAAAAAAAAACAATTACTATATAATGGAAATCACAGTCTAATATTATAAAAGAGATAAAAGAACTGGAAAAGGGGTCTTGAGAAAAGGGCAGGAGTAAATTACATACAAACAAATGGAAATTGTGGAGGCAATATGTCTTGGAGGAGGAGTGAGGTTTAAGGGAAGGCAGGAAGTGAGCAATTTAAGTAATGCTCGATTAATGAGATTTAGATAAAAGAATATATGTGATTTATAATGTTTGTAACTTGGAACATGTTAACATGATTTGTTTTATTTTATATAAATGTATGTTTGCCTATGTCTTAAGTGATAATTCAATAAATTTGTTAAAACATTAACAGGTTTACACAACTACATAAATACAGAACCATTGAGTACAGAAAACTTATTGTTACTGACTTTACACATCTTCTGGAATCAAGGTAAAATATGTTAAGACAGCAAATTAATTTAAAATAAGTAAGATTACCCCCACCAGCAATACCAAAGCAATTCAAGAATGCAATAATATCATTTTCCAGTTTTGTGTGACCATCACTACAAGTGCTTACATAATACATTATACTTACACTATACCAATTAATTTATTTTCCTCATATTCCTGAATGTACCTCTCCCTCATCATACTAAGAACAATACTAAAATATGCTAAAAACTGTACATTGTTACAATATCTACTAAATTTGAGTATGTGTGTTTGATATTCCAACATTCCACAATCACTTTCAAAATACGAATAGTAAAGCTTTCAAATGTGGACAGTCATACCACATTTTAGAATCCCACTTCCTAGTCATATTTAAAACAGAGCTGCTACACATAACATTCAGCATCTTCAGTACATGAAAAATGTGGACACTATTTTCTGAAAAAAGCATAACTGTTAATACAAATGTCAGAAGCACTTTCTGAAGTTGCATAGCCCTACACATTGAAAAGTGCATGCTCCTGCCACATTCAAAAACTGTGCACTTTGCCACACTATGGCATATTTTTGCTTTGTCGGTCACTTATCTAAACCACATAACATAACTTACTTTATTCAGACAGTACATAACATCTTGTGTGTTTTCAGTGTGTTCTGTCCCATTGGCTTGGTTATTAATGCATTCACATCACTAGACAGCCCATTTGTGTGAATATGTTCGCTGGCTGCAACATGATATTGCTAAAGGGATATTTGGGAGACAGTGCCCAATGCTGTGACAGACCAGAATGCAAACACCACTGAGAAGTGCACAGCACACATGGTACATCCACATGATGTTCCATAGATCAAATCTGTTGTGAAGTAGGAATTCACTAGTATGCCACAGGTGCATAATAACAAATATGGCAACATATGACCTTCTGGATACTAAACAAACTGCCAATTGCCTGGAGTTAATGGATTCTATCCTGAAAACACTAATAAAGAATAAAGGGCAGTCATCAACCATAACAAAACCTCCATATGTGAAGCAGCATCACTGTAGGCCATCTTTGGAAGCACAGGAAGACAGACTGGGTGGAAAAACAGATAAGCTGGAAAAAACTACAGTCATGTAAGAACTTTTGGGTTTTCTCGATGAGGTAAACTGATGCCCGGCCAAAGTACCAAAGCCGAAAACCTTCCCTATGTTCATACATCTGGTGTTTGACTAAAGCCCATGGACATAGGAGTTTAAGATCCTCAGACTATCTAAACCAGGAGACCCTGGACAAGCCTGTGTAAAAGATATAAGATAACACAAGGTCAAACAGAGGGGAGAAGGGACTGCTCCTCCCTTCGTCCACAGAGTGTAGAGATAAATATAAATATCAACAGGGCAATGAAGGGAGGGATGCAATACTGCAACAGTGATCAGTAGTACATTTACTGTTAGAGTAAGTTCTTACACAGCTGTACTATGTCATTCCTTAGATCACTGTTGCAGCATTCCAGCACTACTGGTTGATTCCCAAAGCTTAGATGTTGGAAAAGATGGAGGGAGCAGAGAGACGAGAGGTGTCTACCAAACCAAGATGTACATATCTGGCAAAAGAAGTCAGTGATCTAGAAAAGGAAACCGCCCTGTAATGTTTAATGAGTGCATGTATAGCAAGGAGCAAGTTGCTGCGTCTTGAATAGCTCTGGAATCAATGTCCTTGAAGAAAGCACCAGAGGAAGAGATTATTCTGGTAGAATGTCCTTTCACTGGGGAAGACAAATACTCATCATAGCAGGAATAACAGAAGGAAATGAATTTACAGAACCAGTTGGAAATTGTCTGCTTTGAGAATGGATTTCTCAATTTGCCTTCCTGAAAGGATAAAAAAGCTGGTCTGTTTTCCTAATGTTTTTGGTCTTGTAATTATAAAATCTTAAGTTGTTGGTGTACACCCAAGGAGTGTAGAAGCCTCTCATTTCTGTTCTGTTTGGAAGGACAGTAGATAAATGCATAGCCTGACAGAGACAATTCATTTACCATCATGTACCATCAGAAAGACGGCTTAGCCCTCAGACAGACCCTATCCTTATGGAAAATTAGAAAAGGAAGGATAGACAACAGACATTTTTTCTAGGTTCATTCTACACTATGGTCGTTTTGTGGATTATGTGTTTTTTATTTGGGGGAATGATTATTGTTCTTTATGTGAATTTGTAGAAAATCTTAATACCAGTACAAATATTTTAAAATTTACTTTCAGTTCATCTGATGAAATGGTTTCCTTCTTGGATGTGCAAGTTTCTTTGGCCCCTGATGGGATAGAGACACAGATGTATAATAAACCTTGTAGAACCAATAACATACTACATGCTAGAAGTATGCATCCAAAGTTTGTAAAGAGAAATGTACTAAAGGGACAATTTTATAGATCTGCCCGATTACATACTAAAGATAGCCATATGTATGATTCTTTTGAAATAGTATCAAATAATTTGGGAGACCGAGGCTATCAACAGGATGATATATCTGAGACGCAGAATGAGACTGTCTCATTTCGTGACACCTGTTCTAAGTCCTATTTACACTCTGGTACAGAGTCTGCTAACAATAAGACTAGGAATTCTTTGAGTAGGACAAGAATGTGCCTTACTTTTTCCAATAATTCATCTGTAATTTGTGACATTGTTAAAAAACATTGGAGAGTGCTACAGTCTGATGTTAAATGTAGAGAGGTACTGGGTGAAATTCCACAGTTTACCTTTAAGAATCAGAGATCGCTGAAGAGAATGCTCTGCTATAAATCCACCAAACCAGTTGATAATGGGGCTAGTTGTTTAGCTACTGGTAGGCTGGGGACTTTTCCCTGTCATCACTGCACTATGTGTTCTTATGTTAATAGCGATGATATGTTTATGCATGCAGTGACTGAATGTGTCTGAACTCAAGGTCTATGCAGACTGCAGCACTGAAAATATAGTGTATTTGGCCTCTTGTGAACTTTGTAAAATGTTCTATGTGGGAAAAACAAATAGATGTTTGAGGGACCGGATACGTGAACATTAATACAGCATAAGGAGAAATGATAATAAGAATGCCCTTGCCAAGCATGTTGCCTCAGCAGGGAACAGTCATCATTTTAAATTTTTTGTCTTAGAGGTTTGTCAGCCTAATATCAGAGGAGAGGATGTAGTAACTAGAACTGAATGTCAGGAAATTAAATGGATGTTACTTTTACAAGCTACAGGTAAGAGTTAAATGAGTTCATTCCCCTGAAACCTATTTTAAAGTCACGTGATTTGCAGCACTAATTGTTAACCCTATTTAAGATGTAAATGTTATTTTAATGTAGATCTGATGAAGTACCTTGATGGGTACGAAAGCACTCATCTTTTATATTTTGTTTTGTTTTATTGGATACAAGTGTTTTTTATTAAATAATTGTTCCTCTGCACTACTGCAGTTTGGTTTATTTTTATCTCGGTTAACTTCTACAACCAGATTGTGCTCCACAATTTCGTTTTTTGCTTCATATTATTATTTAAATGGTATTAGTAGTTGTGGCTGTTTTTTTTTCAGAAGTCCATAAAATAAAGGACAAAAGCACTAAATACATTGTGATTTCTTATAAGGCTTTGTGAATCACATTTTGTTTGAGTTTGTTAATGGGTCAGAGTTTGAAGTTCGTCTTGGTACTTGAAAAATCAGAAGTCGTCCAAGTAGATGCAAAGGCATCCAAGGAAGGCTTCTAATAATGGAGGGACAGGAGAAGGTATGGAAACCCCTACATCGAGCAAATTATAGTATCTTTTTTTGCACATCAGATACCTGTATTGATTCACAGTCAAAGTGCTGCATCGTTTAGTTATAGTTTCCCTAAAATATATTTCCTCAATGGGGGAGTCAGGGAAAAAGCTGTCATCATCAGAGGTAAGATGACCAGAAGAACAGATATGTAATAAATAAGCTGAAGAATCCTCATCAGAATCCGATTCCTCGTCCTCCTCCTCCAATGAAGATTTATGTTGCCTCTTTTTTTTAATTTCTCCAAATATTTTGGGTTTCTAATTCCATGATGGGAATGGACCCCATTCCTAATTCAAAGTATGATTAAAGTTCATGAAATTAGTATCATTTCACTCTTTGATGTCAGAAAGTGCTCTTCACAGCACCTGCAATGTGCCCATTAATGACTCCTTCTGCAATTCGTACAGAGTTACATTCATTGGTAGCATATTTAAATAGGATAGTAGACTCTTTTTTTATAAGACCCATTGCTCCTACTACTATTGGAACTATCTGGGTATCTTTCTTCCACATTGCTGTCATTTCTGCTTGCAAATCCTGATATTTTATGACTTCATGTCTCTCTATGCAGGACACTGTAGTCACTGGGTGTGGCAATTTGAATGATCAATGCTACTTTTGTCTTCTTTTCCTGGACCACTATATCTGGTTTTCTAGCATCTATCCTTTGAACTGTAATGGGTGATTCCATGTGATGTAGACTTCATTTTCTATGATGCTTTGTGGCTCATATTTCCAGTGTTTATCAGCCATTTCAATGCCATAATGTTTGCACAATCTCCAGTGCAACAGTCTTGCCACATTATTATGCCTTTCAGTACACAATCCTTCTGCCATTAGTGTGTCGCAACCAGCAACGAGGTGTGCAACTGTTTCCAATTCTGTTTTACAAAACCTACATTTGTCTGCTTCTCCCACATGTTCAATGCACTTTGTAAACCAATGTGTACATAGCCCACTATCTTGGGCCACCAAAATTAACATTTCATCTCTTGGTTTAAATTCACCTCTCTTGCATTTGCTCCTGATCAACATGAGATTCTTCCAGAAGTTTTTTATACTTGCAACTATATTTATTCTTTTTCCGCATTTCTTGCCTTTTCATCTGGTCCTTCACCTTATATTCTTTCTTTTCTCTCTTCTGAGAGGAGAGGGGATGGAAGGAGATAATAGGAATGACGTGGGTTTTAAGGACAAGATGGCTTTATATAGGCCTTGTGAGAACTTAACCCATTCCTTTTCCTGAGATGTTTGAAGTGCAGAAACATTATTAAGCTTTCTGTTTCTTTTTCTTAGGGGTGTTGTTTGCCTAACAAAGAACAGTGGGTCAGTATCCTTCAGATCTCAAAGTACTGGGCACGTTTTCCTGCACAAGGATTTGTGGAATGCCTTCTGGTTCCTCTGAAACAATCACCCTCTGTTTCTCCTTTTCAATAGAGTTGATATGAACAGTCTCATTGGATGTGCAAGAGAGAGAGACACCATACCGGTTTTGTTGTGGTTGTAGGAGTCTAAAAGGGATTCGGGCATACTGTGGATTCCTGCAACATCTCAACAGGTGCATCCAAATCAGACTGGGCAGCAGACTGCTCAGGTGGAGCCTTTTTTAACTTTTTTTGCTGCAAGCAAGACATCTGAGGCCAAAGGTGTCGCCATCTTGGATTGTGCAAGGCAGTTCAAACGGTAGGTTTATGAATAAGTATTTAATCAGGAAAGATGATTACAGAGAGTCTTAGGAATAAAGGATCGACAGGTCTGACAGTTTCTGTAATCGTGTTCAGCTCCTAGATAAAATAAGGACAGAGAGTAGAGGTCCTTATAGGTTATTAGCCCGTGACAGTCAAACTTCACTCTCTTAGCTAACATTAACAAATCTTTCAATGAAAGATACAAGAAAAAGAAGGTTCCCGATGGGACATGTATCTGAATAAGTGTAGGCAATGGTAGTAACCAATAACAATGCTGAAAATGACCAATAGAAGCAAAGATCCTGTGTTGAGGATCTTACTATCCTTCGTCCACTTGCGTGCCCTTATGCCCACACAAGCTTATGTCATACACCAGGCGTATGAGCATAGGGAAGGTTTTTTGACTCTGGTACACTGGCTGAACTGTTGTAAGGAAAGATATTTGAAAAACATAATTTTAACTTTTGTCTTATGGCTGTTCTATAGGGAGTTGAGAATCCAGACTCAGAAGAATTTCTGATTATCATCTATGAAAAGCTTTCTGGAATAGTCAGAAGATGCTATTATTGAACTGGCTCACAGGATTTATTCTATGAGTTGACACAGGCAGTTTTTGCAAAAAATGGCGACATTAATTACACAATGAAATTTCTTTGGCTCCATATCAAAAGTACAGGATAGCTTTGGAAGTCAGTTGAAGTGTGCATTTAATTGTATGTCCTGCAACTATGAAAAATAAAAAAGCAATTCTAAGGAAAAACAGTGAATGTTGAAACTTGCTGTAACACAAAGCATTTTGGCAGAGAGGCTCATTTAAGCCTAAGAAATAAGAAATAGTTTAAGAAATAGTTCTTGAAAGTGCCCATCACAGTATGGAGACAGAGACGGGTGTATCACAGATAAATGATGAATAAGCATTTCAGTGCCAGTGTACAAGAACAAAGGGGATATTCACAACTGCATACAGTACAGAAATACCAAACTAATACTGCAAGGTATGAAACTGCTGGATAAAGTGATCAACCTAAGACTACTCATTAGGTGGGATTCTCTGAGGAGAAATGGAGGCGGAGTTTGATATTTACTGCTACAGTATGCTCACCACACAACTGTACCTGTATTTTTCCTCTATTCCTACTTCCTCATCTTTGATTAAAGCAGCAGGTTTTACATGTACAGTTGCTCTGACATGCCATACTGGACTGCCTTGTCAAAATTCCTAAGCCATTATACTGAAAGCCCAATTCACAATGCTTAATAAATATGAGGAATAAAGACCTGACAATGTCCTTGCAAAAGTCCTCGTTTAATACTTCATGAAAAGCACTGAAGCAGCAGCTGGCTCTCTAACACAACAAACTCTAACCGGGGCCCAACAAATGTTGATACATTTATAATAAGAAAAGGCAGTACAACTTGCCGGATGCTTGGAAATGGTCTGCTTCTTCACTGGAATACCTACTATGTTTGGTGTAGCAGAGACATACAACTACTCCTTTATGAGCTTTTTGTCCTATAAATGCAAACCCTACAATATCTCCTACGAGAAATGAGCAGTCACTTTTCTAAATTGTGTGGTTAATGATGGGAAGAAGAGAGAATAATAGTAGAATTAGACAGAATAGTTAGCAGAATGCTCTGGTTAAATGCACACTGCTAACGAAAGCTTATTCCTGTGGAATACCAGACTTGGGACAGATGAAATCAGAACCTGCAGTTCTGAAACCCTCCTGGTTGAAGAACAGACACAATAATGGTATTCTTATGGCTCCTCCAGACAAAAGCTTCAGGACACCTTTACAAGTCAATTCAAATGGGCACTCAGATAGCCTTTCTAAAAAAATAACACCCCAGTCTGAAATAAGAACATCCTAAGGTCCTCATAGGAACTAACCCAGTAACTCTGAGCAGTGTATTTCAACAAATTAGGAAACATTCTAACCAGTAAAGGGATCAACTGTAATGACAGACTATGCTTTGTCACATGATCATGTAGATACCCTGTAGCAGACTGCTGACAGTTATTTCACTACTCATATTTTAATTTTCTGTGAAGTATCATTTTTAATATCCTGCTTTATTTCTAAATATAATGATGCACTTTCACAGTCAGAAGCAGTGGGGTAAACAAGCCTTTATACCTTCACTGCAGAAAGTACAGTTGTGTAGACTTACCATAAATGTAGATGTTCAAGTGTATTCACTGTCTGCCGGCCGAGGGCTACCACAGCAGGGATTACCCATAGGTGATGACTGCAACAGTGAAAAACGAAGAACATCTTGTACCGTTACTCAGCTCACGTTTACTAAACATACATTATCCTACAATTAAAAGTGAGCAGACCACAACAAGTATATTTAAAAAGTGAATCCTCAGTGCAAATAATTAAATAGGAAACATTTCATAAGGCAGGATGCCACTGGGCAAAAAATCACAACTGAAGATGACTTTTCTTAGCAGCTTTAAGCATCTGAAAGTTTACACTACAGTATTTAGATTCTAAATGACACTTGGCACACGGCAATTTCTATATTAACAGTCTGAAGCGCAACAGAGTCCTTGTCAAGCTTAATTAAAAAAGCAGTACAGCATAACAAATGACTACAAGGCAAGTGTTAACACAGTTTTTTGCTGTTTCTTTAAGTGCACAATGAAAATGCTTTAAGAGAGCAACTAACCGGTGCATGGTTAAAAAAACAGCTTTATTTGAGCTCTAACAGAAGGAAAGAGGGCATGAAATATGAAACAAACAACTTAGTGAATTTGTGTCAATTCCTTAGCAGAGTAGTTAAGTCAGCAGGCCTTTTCAAATGCAACAGTAGGATGTATTGATGTATACGATGTGTAACATTTAAATCATGTTTCGGGGGAAAGGATTCCTCACATTTGTTTTTTCCAGTAAGTAAAATCAAACCCTGAAAGTATGTCACAATTGTTTTAATAGTCTACCATCATACTGGGCTAAAGGATGCTTTTCATACATCTAACAGATCATTTTAACGGACTACTTCCCAATTCCTCAGTGTTCGTTTATGAGAAATTCAGTAATAAAACAGCTCAGTAAAATAAACTCAACTTTTTGTAAGAAAAACAAAACACCAGTGGTTTTAACTCTCTCCCATTATGATATACAGCAGTACAATACAGTAAAAAGCCTAAGCAGCCTCAAACGCAAGTCCCTGGTTCAAAATACTTTATTATTTGGGAACGAATACACTGGCTGAATGGGTTATGGACAGGAGGATTTGGTCTAGAGAATGAGTATCCAGAAAGACATATAGATACTATAGGGAGTGGATTTTGGAAGACAAACTGGCCTAATGTGAGTCATGATATGCAATGCTAAAGGTGAAAGGGCAAAGACCACAATCTTTAAATCTAGGGGAGTGAATTTTAGAGATTATGAGATAATTATCCAATTATACCTACATCCAATTCAGTGCAATGCAAATTAACCAAAAGGGCAAAAGGAAATGTAACAGCTCTGATACGAGTAAAAAATAAATAAATACTTGACAATCTAGCATGAAAATAATGAAATAAAAGAAGGAAAAATATGTGAGAGGGATAATATGCACTGTGCTACTGTATGGGAAGTGACAGGAGTGGAGTTGCAGAAGACAAGAAAGGGGAACAAATATATGGGTAATTGGATATGGGGAAATACAAGCTAAACATGAGGAATTACAAGAAAGTGCTGATGATGCAGAGGGATAAAGCCCTAACTGTGGCCCAATCATTCCAAACTCAATTAGAGTCTCAAACACTTGATGGCACCAGCAAGGGGGGATAGGCCTGCCCATCTTGGGTGGGGAGGAGACACACAGACAAAATCCCTTGGAGGGTTGGTGTCATAGTGGGCATCTTGGAGGCACGCAAAGTTCACCATGGTATAACCTGTGGGTAGTCCTCATTAGCAAGTGCACTGGAGTGTGCACTCACTTGGGGTGGACATTGCGAGCCCATGCAAAGATGAGGTTAAGCCCATTTCCTCCCATCCAAGGGCAGAATTAGGGAATTGGAATGAAATACTCTCACTGCTGGGATGCTTCTGATAGCACAAACTGCCTGAATGACGGCCCCCCGGTCAGCTTTTGCCATATCCAATCTAGGGACTTCCCACTGATAGGGAACAAATGGGTTGAATGATCAGCAAGCAGGAGGGGAAAAATCAATCAGAAAAAGAAAACATAAGGAGATGTAGTTTTACAAATAGGATGGTGGGGATCAGAAACTTACAATTCTGCTGCATGTGTGATGCGATGAAGATCACTGGATGAATTCAAACATGTATGGAACAACAGAATGGGCAGAGGAGTACAGAGGAATATTCACTGTACCATATTATTTGACTGGAAAAAAATACATAAATGAAAAAAAGAAACTGCAAATTAGTGAGATGTGCAGTCATTGTCTTGAGATGTTACATGCAGACACACAAACCGTATTTATTACATATGTAAGTGATTAAACAGTGACGTTTATTGTTACAAAGAAGATGCAGCATCAGTGATACGAACACCAAACTCTCAGAGTCTACATATATTATACAAAAGACTTAATATATACCCACGACTTAAAGTTTAGTAACCTGCTGAAACTCATTATACCCATGACCACATATTTGATGCATACTATCATTCTACAGAATATGACATAATCATCATAATAGGCAGCAACATGTACTTGGCTTCCAAGACAGCAAGCCCCCTTTACGACTTCCTTGAGTTTCTACTTTACTATACTCGGGCACAATTTGTGGGAGGGGCCACAACTGCATATTAAGGTACACCTAATGTGTCTAAAGCAAATGTATATACTCCTAATCCCCAAGGATGTGTGGACATGCACTTAGAATACTTAACCTGGAGATGGGGCTGTCAGAGGGGCTTGTTCCATGTACTAACACTGTTTTTAGTCACTGTCTTAGTTTAGCTTCACTTTTGGTCTAATTCAATGTTTTTCAGCTTAACTTTGACTTTAAGTGTTTCTGGTCTGAATATTTGTAATGTACACAAATTTTCTTCAATTACACCATGTGGAACCATACCTGTAATTTTTGCATGAACACTCCAAAGAAATTAGCAGACCACTGGTTGCCTTCTGTTATTGTATACATTTTGTATCAATAATTGTATGTATCATTTGTAATAAAATTACTGAACTGCATGCCTGGATCTCTCATTACATACCAGATATCATTGCCTTTACTGACTGGTAATTCATCCCTAGTTTGGCACCTATGTCTCTAATAGACATAGGTAACATGTAAATGGTTTCTCCCCCAGGCCCACGCTTACACTTATCAAGGGTATCAGAACTTGTCAGAGATTTGGGATGCATGGCTATGCTTACAAAGGCCCTTGTGATCGTTTGCCTAGTAAACACTTATGAACATGGCTAAAATCTAATGTGAAAGACTCAAAAATTCATTCCCCAGGATACAGCATCATTAGAGATAAGCTAAAAAAAAAAAAAAAGCTGAAGTAATAGTTTCTTCCCCAACACATATGAAGATTCTCATCTTAAAAAAACTCTGCCCATAATCAATAATGCAGAGCTACTTATCTCCTGCATACAATTAAATGACCACAAAAATCCTTTGTATAATTGTTCTATATATCTCAACTGGAAACAATATATCTAACCCTTGAAGATGTACTTTACTGGATCTCGCATAATATTACCACTGAAACAGTCATCCTAGGCGATGTTAACATAAACGGGAATACCTTCACATCTAGCTATCCTTTTTTCTAGCATCGACCTTCATGGTTTGAAACAATTTATTACTTCTCCTGCACACTATCACAAATCCCAGGACCCTAGTCCCATTCATGACTGGATTCCCGTCTCTGACCCTTGCAGCTGTACTGTGTCAGGAGCCCTTCCTGAATCCCTTAGTGATCACTGTCTTGCATATTCAACCAGATGTACTACTCAGCATGCCAAACAACAAGTATACAAAAATACTTGTAATCTCACAAAAATCAACCCTTAATCATTTTAGCTGCTATGAACTCAGTTAACTGGGCAACAATTCAAAAAAGCCTTTCCACTAGATGGGGAGGAAAATATTTCAATTAAATTTTTTAAATAGCCTTGCAGCACTACGTAGGAAGAAAGTAAACTCTAACTTTGCCCCTTGGTTTGCTAATCAGAGTAGAAGTCTTATGCAAAATAGAGACGAGACATAAGAGAGTGGCAGAAACTTAAAACACCAAAAAGTATACAGCACTCTAAAGAACTCTGTACCCTTACCAAAAAGTAAGTCAATCTTGATAAGAAGCAATACTACTCTTGTTGTTGTTGTGTCTTTCGGCTTATCCCAGTTAGGGGTCGCCACAGTGGAACTCCGGTCTGCTAATGTTTGGTAGTGGATTTTTACGTGCCGTGTTACCAGCCCTGATGCACAACCTTCCACGCAGGTACGCCCATTCACGCATGCCTCCACACAGAAGACGCTCTAGCTGAGAATCGAACAGGACGTCTTGCTGTGAGGCTACTCTGATTTACAAAATAACCATAGATCTAACCCAAACAATTCTAGTAATCCATTAAACACATTTTACATCCAGGAACTGACAATGTCCTTAACCCTTGTCCTAATAACCACCAATTAGAAACAGCCACCAATTTTAACTCCTACTTCATTAATAGCACAACTGCCCTCCCCAAAGAATCCTTTCCTGACTCATGTCTACCCCATCCACTAATATACTAACACTGAAACCAGATGCTACCTCCTTTATAAAAAAACGTATTATTCAAACTTAAACCCTGTTCACCCTCTGCAGATAACCTTCTTGCACAATACCTCAAAAATGCTTCTAACACCATTGCATATCCAGTCTCCATCCTTTTGAACAGGTCACTGCAGGAATCTTATATACACCTACCATCTGGAAAAATTCCATATAGGTGCATAGGTGTTTAGTAGGCTAATGACCTCGACGTCCTTTTTAAGATTAGCCATGCATCCCAAATCTCTGACAAGTTCTGATACCCTTGATAAGTGTAAGCAGGGGCCTGGGAGATGAACCATTTACGGGTTATCTTTGTCCATTAGATACATAGATGCCAACCCAGGGATGAATCTCCAGTTTCCAATCCAATTGTCCAAGCTGCACTTGAATTGGGTTAGGGAGGAACTCTGCTTCACATGGATGGGGAGCCCGTAGACAGGGTAGTCTCTGGGATACATACCTATCTCTCCAGCAGGTCCTATTTATATCACAGGCAAGGTTTAAGTCTTTAGAACAGGTAATTCTGATGCTGTTTGTTTTGTGGATATGCAGGAGGTCCATTAGAGAGGGGATCTGACAATGCCCTGTATGTAAGGTATAGATCTCCCCTCAAAAGCCTGTAGGAGACAATACAGGGATAGGGCCTTGAAGCAGCCTGCATAGGACATTTTACTTGCACCCTGTATTCTTTTAGTGAGTAACTTCTGTGGACGTTCCAACTGTTGGATATGCCTGGTTAAGTACATACCAAAGGGGGCGCTGTACTCATTGACAGGTCTGATGAATGCCGAATACAGTGGAACAATGACTTCCTTGGATTTAGATGCCATACCTTTGTTTATAAGTTGAGGAACACAGAATGATTTCCTCATCACTGTAGACACATGATGGTCAAAGGCTAGATTACTATCTGTGCGTTTCCCTAAGTCGCTGACTACTGGGTCAGATCTAAGGGGTGTCCTTGCTGTCAATATGATAATTACCATGAATAAATGACTTCCCAAAGGATACTATTATGCATTTCTTGGCATTTAATTTTAGTCCATGGTTCTGAAACCAATTGTTAGTCTGTGACAGATTCTCCTGCAGAACATTTGTGTCAGTGTGAGATTCAATGACAGCTTCTAATTTGCAATCATCTGCAAATTTATTCAGCCAGAGACCACTGACATTGGCCTTGACTTCTGAGAACTAAATACCAAAAGGGAGCAGTCGAAGGACTGTTCCCTGAGCGACTTCACTTGTGAAAGAGGCCGACATCTCAATTCTAACTTCCTGGGTCCTGTGAGCCAGTTGGCTATCCACCGGGAGACATATGAGTTTGTACAAAACCTCTTGAGTTTGTCAACAATGCCCTGTGTCAAATGCCTTGGCCAGGTCAAGGTAGGCAGTGTGAACGATGTTTCCCTCATCCATTGTTTTGAAGGCCTTCTCAAAGAAATCCACCAGGTTGAGTAGGCATGATCTGCCCTTCATAAAACCAAACATGTCTCTATTGATCATCTCCATGATAATTCTTTCCATGGCTTTACACATACGACTAGTGAGACTTATGGGTCTGCAGTTTCCAGGGTATGTAGATGGCCCACCTTTGTGCAGAGGGATGGCTGTTGCCTTTCTCTATTCATGAGGCATGCAGCCTGTTTGGAGGCTACAGTTAAACAGTAATTCCAGAGGCCCTGATAGCTCATGTTTCATGCTATTTAGAAGGCATCCTGGGATATTGTCTGGGCCCAGTGATATCACTCCTCACCACAAAGATGGCACTTATACTGAGATATATAATTTTAGACCAACTTCCATCTTATCCCCCCTCTTATCCCCCCTCTCAAACACACTGAAAAAACATGTCCATAGATGACAACTCCAGAATCTCTTAACACGGTTTTAGACCTGCCCATAGCACAACTACCACCCTCCTAATTTTTACAGGAAACAAAGCCAGGGGGTTGCGGTAAACTCATACCTTCCTTATTCTTAGATTCTATGAAAAGCACTCAACACTGTGTTTCATTAAACTCCTACTACATCTGTCCACAATGAGTGCATAACAAACTACTCTTCAGTGATGTAATAACTGTCCGAACATGACCACGCAGTCAAATGGAATTTTACTCTTTTATTTTCCCCTTGCCTACGCATCATTACACACCCAAAGTGAAACTGTTCTTCCCACAAACTACAAGTTGCAAACCAAAGGTCCTGCTCCCTCTATTACTTCTAATTAGCTTGTCCTATCAGGATATATTCACCCTAACCCTGGACCTAAGTCTATTAACAATCACTCTCCCTCTAACTCTCCAAATAGTACCAACCACAAATACCTCAAGATAATTACCATCAACGCCCAGAGTGTTAGAAACAAAATAGCTCTCTTCCATGCTTGGCTAAATCATACCCTACCAGATATAGTAAGAGACATGGCCTACAACTCCACATTACTGACACTGAGATTCTACCCCCTGGCTTTCAAGCACTCAGATGTGACCACCAAAACAAAAAAGGAGGGGGAGTAGCCTTAATCTATACTATCCTTCTGAACCTCTGTCCTTACCAGAACCCCATTCCCCAGTTCAACAATGCTGAACTAGTTATAGGAATTCTCAAAATAAATAACTACAAAAACATTTGTGTTATGGCCATCTATATCCCCCCCCCCCCCGGAAATAATACTACCACTCTAGAAAACATTCTTTTATGGGCCTCAACTAACATCAAGATTGAGACTTCTATATTAGGGGATGTGAACATTGATTGGAACAGAATTAATAACAACAATCCCTCCCAATCTATCAATCTATGTAATTTCACTCGGCTAACAAATGGCATTACCTGACCTAATAGAAACAACCCCCCAGGGTCCACTCTGGACTGGATCTCCCACCCTAACAAGATCTCACACTCTGGTATATTACCAGACATCTTGAGTGACCATCTCCCAGCCTTCATTCACCGAGCTACCCATTCCTCCCCTCACCAACACCAATATACCAACACTCATAATCTTACAAACTTTAGCCCTTCCATATTCTCCAAAACCCTTAAACTTACAAATTGGGACAACCTAAAAACTCTTCCACTAGATAAAGCCATAGTCTTCTTCAATACAACCTTCCTAGACATCCTAAACACCCAAGCCTACCTAGAACAAAATGAATAAAACCCAAATCTGCCCCATGGCTAATAAAAGACACCAAATCACTTATGTTACAAAGAGAGAAGACCTGGAAACTTTACAACAAAATAAAACACCCTGTTACCCTTCTTAAATACAAGCAACTCCGCAACCTAACCAAAAAGCATGTTATAAAAGATAAAAAAATCTTAGTACACTAAACTTCAGTCTACCCACTCCAAAAATCCTAGACAATTCTAGAATTCCATCAACTCTCTTTTACACCCTGGTACCAAAGTCAACCCCTGTCCTGACAACAACAAAACTGACACTAAAATTGCCACTCTTTTTTAACTCCTTCTTTAACAATGCTATAGCTGAACTTACTAAGACCTTCCCCAAACACACCTCCTCCCCCCACTCAACCCCAATTCCCCTTCCTCTCCTCAACCCTCCACCCCCAATCCCCCCACTCCCAATCCTTCCCCCACTTTTGATTTACAACCCATCTCAACCTCCTACATCAAAAAGATTCTTTCCAAACTTAAGCCATTCTCCAACGACCCTGACAATATTCCCTCTCTCTTTCTAAAGATTGCCGCAGATGGTATCGCCATCCCCATCAGCATTCTTATCAATAGGTCCATCCAGGAATCTTATGTCCCCAAATTGCGGTGTGCTGCCTTTATCCTGCCCCTCCATAAAGGAGGCAAAAATAATAGCATCTCTAATTTTCGCCCAATAGCCATTCTTTCCCCAATCTCAAAAATCCTCGAATAATGTATCCACCTCCAACTCATGCCCTTCCTCATCAATAATCTTCTCCTCACCCCTACCCAACACGGCTTCCGCCCTGGCCATAGTACAATAACTGCTCTCCTCTCTTTTTTAGATACAGTAAACTATGTTCATGACTCTGGAGAAATTGTTTCCACTGTACTTCTAGATCTATCTAAGGCATTTAACACTGTATCGCATACCCACCTTCTGAACCACCTTTCTAACCTCAATCTCTCTCAGAACTCCCTTACTTGGTTCAATAGTTATCTCTCTGACAGATCCCAGGCTGTGAAATGGCAAACTGGTACCTCAACCTTCCTACCTACCCCAACCGGGGTTCCCCAGGAGTCCATACGTGGACCAATGCTCTTTAATGTATTCATCAATACTTTCATGCTGCCATTCCTAACACCAAAATAGTGAAATACGCAGAATATTCCACTTTAGTCTGCTCTGCTCTTAGTCTTCCAGAGCTCCATGCAAAAACCGAATTGGCCTTTACAACTACTGAGAACTGGATGCTTCAAAACCATCTCTCCCTTAATGCCAATAAATCCAAAATCCTTCTCTTCTCTCCCTCAAAAAACATCCCATTTGACAAGCAATCCTTCAATATCATCACACATACAAACTCCACCACAGTAGTAGTCCCTTTTGCTAAACTTCTTGGGGTTAAAATTGATGAACTCCTGAAATTCATCACACATAATGCTATACAGAAACGCTCACTTTCTCTCTCCGTCTATAAGGCAAGCTCTCGCCTCCACCTACTTGCTACTATTCTCTACTGTATGGTGCTCCTCTTCTAACCAACCTTTCTACTACCATCACCTCAAAACTAGAAATCTGTTACAACAAAATTTCTAAAATTGCTACTAAATCTCAACACTCCTCCCACCATTGTTCCTCTCCGCATGCTAAAGTGGACAGAACTTCCTAACCACCTGGACTACCTCCAACTTACTACAACCCACAAACTAATCTTTAAACCTACTGCATTGCCCTGCTCTAACTAATATGTTACCATTCTACACTCCGCACTGATCCCTAAGATTTGCCCAACAAAATCTACGTTTGGTATATAAACCAAAACGTCGTCCTGGTCAGTTTCTCCTGTCCCATTCATTAGCCAAAAAATGGAACTCTCTCCCACCAAGACTAAGAACTACTACAAACTCTGAACACTTCAAATCCCAGCTCCATTCCTACCTCTCCCAAAATTGTAATTGTAATTGCATTCTTCCTACCTAATTCCTCCCAATGTCTCTTATACATGTACTTTCCTCTTACCCCTACAACCTGCTGCTTCTTCTACACCTACACCGCTTGAATCTAACATAAAATAAGTATTAAGCCCTGATTGCTTATTATGTAAATATTGTACATAGCTTTCTATCCATACTCTCTCTCCCTATCCTTCTCTCTTTTACTTACATATAAGCCCAGTACTAAGGATTATTCTAACTAGCTTAGAAGTGTATCCACCTCTGTACCACTAAAAAGCAGCCTCCTTCTCCACTGCCTAGCCAATACTCAATGACTTCACTTGCGCCTTTCTCCAAACAACCTTCCCCTCTTTCTCTATCACTCAACATCCCCTCTCTGCTCTCACCAGAATATTACATGCTCACATGTTAAACGTGGAACTTTTCATCTCTATTTTTCTCCCCTATTCTACTAAACATATGCTTACTACTAACCTGAAAGTCTCTGTCTTTTCAACTACCTACAGAAGTCTTTATAATTTGATAGTACTCTATCTTTTCCTAATTATCCTGCCACTTCTGTCTCATCCACGCACTGCAAATAGCTTTCTAATCAATAATATACAAATGCTATGAACTACATATAAATGGCTCTCTTAGTACATACGTTATGAACTGTGCTCAGGTTGTCTAACTATGCACGTATGTTATGAACGGTGCTCAAGCCTTTCTTACTAAAATACTTTTGCCACTTCTGTTTCATCCATGCACTGTAAATAGCCTTCTAATCAACAATGTACAAATGCTATGAACTACATGCAAATGGCTCTCTGTATATACGTTATGAACGGTGCTCAAGCTTTCATACCAAAATACTTTTTCCTGACTATCCTGCCACTTTTGTCTCATCCCTGCACTGTAATTACCTTTCTAAATCTACAATGTATGCATGCTATGAACTACAAGCAAATCGATCTCCATCTACGTATGTATGTTATGAACTGTGCTCTAGTCATCTAACTTTGTACATATGTTTTTGAACCATGCTCAAGTTCTTCTTGTTAATCCTCTCCTTTGCTCCTTTTCAATTGTTAGATCTCAATATATAATTTTACATTTGTTTTGTATAGTGTACATTCTATTTAGAATTCTATGCTAGTTTCAATTGTATGTAACACAGAGATTTTCTCCCTGGGCATCCACTGAAAATGGGCCCCTTGGGCAAACTTTACAACAAAAGGAAGAAACTGTTGCAAAAAAGAGGAAAATCCCAGGATGCAAAAAACTCCCTTACCAGCCTCAGTAAGAAACTGAGATCCCTCATAAAATCCTCCAAAGCTAGTTACGAAAATAAAATTGCCAAAGATTCCAAAGACAACCACAAGGCATTTTACAACTATATCAAGAATCTAAATGGCAATGCTCAGATCTGCTCTGAGCTAAAACAGAATGGCATTAAATATACTGATCCTAAGGATATTGCCAATATCCTGGCAGATCGATTCAGTGCCAACTTCACCCCACTCTCACTTCCTAAATGGCCCATCTCAATACCGGAAGATTGCCAAATTCTGGTAATAACGGCCACAGGTAAAAAACACACTCTCAAAAGCTAAGAATACAGCATCCATGGGACCAGATGACATCCTACAATATGAACTGGCACCTCACCTAAGTGTCATGTTTAATCATAGCCTCACCTCAGGTTTCATGCCCACTGAGTGGTGCAGAGCTACAGTTATCCCACTCCACAAGGGGGGATCCACCTTGGATCCCAGAAACTACCATCCCATCAGTCTGACGAGCCTTATCTGCAAGGCCATGGAGTATATTATCATGGAACTTATAAACAAAGACATTGGCAACCTTCAAACACTGGACCACATCCAGTTTGGGTCCGTGAAGGGCCGATCTTGTCTCCTGAACCTAATTGACTTCTTCGAATCAGTCTCCAGAGCCATGGACAAGGGTAAGGTAGTTCACACAGCCTATCTAGACCTTGCCAAAGCCTTTGACACCATCCCCCATTCTGGAATCATAGATAAACTTACTAAGCTGGGCATTAATCCCTATGTCACCCAATGGGTTGCTAAATGGCTTACTGATAGAACACACACTGTAAAAGTAGCCAACTCCAAATCCAGCTCCAGACAAGTGACAAGTGGAGTACCTCAGGGTTCAGTCCTGGGACCGCTCTTGTTTGGCATCTACTTCTCTGAAGTGCAGGCCAACACTAAGGGACTCTGGCTAACAAAGTTCGCAGATGACTGCAAACTGGGAGCCATTATTGAATCCCCAAATGATGAGGATACTCTACAAAAGGGCCTTACAGAAATAGATGCTTGGTGCCAGAGTCATGAGCTCAAGCTCAATGCCAAGAAATGTATAGTTATCCCCTTTGGGAAAAAACATGTACCCGTGAATTACCATATAGGTGGCAGTACACTAAACACCGAAAGTGTGATAAGAGACTTAGGGACACAGGTGGACAGTGGTCTCACCTTCGATAACCACATCGCCACAACAGTCAGGAAATCCTGCTATGTGGCACACCTCATCCAGAAAAAAGGAGGTCATTGTCCCACTGTACTCTTCCCTCATTAGACCCATTATAGAATACAATGCCCCATTCGGTATGTACCTCTCAAGACATCTGCAACAACTGGAAAGGCCACAGAAATACCTCACTAAAAGAATCACAGGCCTAAAGCAGGTGCCCTACGCTGACTGCCTTAAAAAACTCCAGCTATACTCTGTCGCATATCTTCTACTCAGAGGCGATTGCTGCTTAACATACAAGGCCTTGTCAACCCCAGAGCTGTTGGACATGCTACACTTAAAGAAATCCCAATCCCTCAGAGCCACACACTCCAGGGATCTAAACCTTGTCATCACAATAAACAAAACATGCTGGAGGGATAGGTTCCTGACCCAAAGACTCCCCAGACTCTGGAATAGATTGCCCATAAATGTCAAGCAGAGTGCCTCTTTGGCCCTCTTCAAAAGGAACCCTGACGATTGGATAGGAGAAAGGAAATTCACCCCGGGGATCACGTCAGTCGCCCTGCTAGACAGGGGTCCAGGGAAGTAAATAGTGTGGGAAGAAATAGCCAGGGAATTGTTATGGCTAGGCTTGTATAGGCCCTAGGGTTGATAGCCTAGTACCAACCTATGAACCAGTGGACCTTCCCAGTTATCAAACTGGAAATAAAATAAATAAATAAATTAGAAGAGTACCACAAGGCTCTATCCTTGGTCCTCTTCTATTTAATATCTTTATAGACAATCTTCATTCTTCTATAAAACAAGAATGCGTTGTACAGTATGTAGACAAGTCCACCCTAATCTGCCTCTTAGATGATGTACAAAAGTTAGAAAAGATCGCACAAACATACCTTTAACTCCATTGAAAAATGGCTTGGTAACCACCAACTCCTTCTTAATCCAAAGAAAACTAAACTCTCTTTATTTTCTCCAAATCACTTACCCATGAGAAACATAACTTTAAGATCACATCCCCAAACAATACGTCAAATGAAGTAGTGCCCCATACAAAACTGTTGTGGGTTACAATAGATGACAATGTCAAATATGACCTCCACATAGACAGTAATATAAAAAAAACTCACAATAAACTAGGAATGTTATATAGAGCAAAACAAAATCCTTACTGCATCCATTAGAGATAATATTGTTACTACATACTTACTCCTCTGTCTCTAATATACAGTTGTGCATCTTGACTAACTTCCAGACCACCTTAAAATATAAACTAGAATAGTGTTGCAACAGGGGAACTAGATTTGCAACTCATACAAGTCACAGAACACATCACTATTCTGCACTAAAAACTAGAATCATTCCACAAACTAAATTATACCCAACTTCTCTTGATGCGCAAAATGATATTTAATCCCACTACCTGCCAAGCTATAATTGCAACTCTCCATCACTACTTCCCAAATTGTCATCTGTGATCTTCTGACTAAAACCTACTTGACATCCATAAGTCTTAGGAAAAACTACAGTCAAAGACCATACTCGTACTGTTTTTTTTTAACTCTGGAATATGATCCCTGTACTAATCAGGCAATTCATAACATTCATTAATTCAAGACGTAACTAAAACAATTCCTCTCTGACTCCTGGCTTTGCATTTGCCACTCTCCCGACTACAATTTCAGCTGCTTCTCCTCTAATACCTATATACATCCTCTCTCTTTCCTTGTTTTTATTTCTCTTAATCTTGTTTTTACTCATTATTTCTTCTCGGTTACATATCTACTCCACTTATTACCTCTAACAAATATTTTTTTCATTCTCCCCTCTATTCCTTTCCTCCTGCTTATCCACTTTTGAATTTTCCACTCTGACATTTGCTTTATGAGGGAGTAAAAAACACTCGCACTTTTAACATGCCCACATTTCAATGCTATGCAATATTGTATTTATCTTGTTTTAATGATGGTATATGTGTATTATTCTACACATTACAAGTGTATTAATATTTGTATTAATCTATGAATTTACAGTATATTGTAGTATGTCAATTTTCACCTTTATGTATGTATTTTCTGTTATTTTACACATGAAGCTTTTCTCCCCGGGCCTCCTCTGAAAAAGGATAGAATTATTCAGTCACTCTTTCCCAGTCAATACATGAATAAATAAGACTGAAGTAGCTAGAGAAGCAAGAAAACAAAAGTCTACAAAATCGATACATACAGGGTCAAGTGGCAAAGATTCTGACAAACTACAGAAACATGCATATAAAACACTTACAGACTTTCCTTGCTCATGCAAGACAGAGAAAGGGGTGTGCATAAATTACCAAGGATAATTCCAAGATGTCTCTAACAATCTAATTTACTAGCAAATAAACAGCAAACAATACCAGTGTGGCACTCTTTGCTACTCCATCTGGGGGAAAAAAAAAAGGAATGAGAAATGATAGATGGCCATCTACCTTACTATGATGAATGCAAAAGGATGGCAAAGTAGAATTTTTTTTACGTTCATCTTACTATGTGAAATGGGTGAAATTTCACTGTCTGGGCTTGTGCACTTAATAGTATCTTTACAACTGAGTACATGAGCAGATGTGATGTCTAAACCCCACAAGCAAAAGAAAAGAAAGCAAAAAGGTAACCATTTGAAATGTCAGGATCTGCTACAGCAAGTCTCAAAATGCAGAGACTGAATGGCTGAAAGAACAGACTTTCATATACAAAGACCAAGATGCCATTTCCTCAGTATATTCCCTTTTTCCATGAGGTATGGTGATGTCGGAGTTGGTGTATATCTAAATTCAGCGATTGGGGGGTTTACAGAGAAAGGGAATCTTTGAGATTTGCCCTTTTCCTGTTTTTCTGGTCTTTTCTTTTGTTGTTGTTTTTTTCTGCATTCAGCATTTCAACTATCGACATTTCAATAGGGAGACAAGCAAAAACCAATGCTGGCAAAAGGAACCAAGGGAAAAGTCAGCCTATAAAAACATCCATATCCTTACTCCAAAACCTAAGCTTTCAAAGCCCTGCTGGGACTTTACAACGCAGTTGTCTTAAACATGGCTGAAATGGAGCTTATGTAGTGGTTTACAGGCTCTGCTAATGCCAACCAGGAGTACAGCTTGCTGGAAATGGAAGTAAACTTTATGGACATAAATTGGGAGCACACGTTATCCAGCTCCATGCTTTGATATCACCTATTCTGCCTATAATAAAAAAACCTAAAAATTAGCAGACCAGCTGATTGCTAATTTCTGCCTAGGTGGTAGCAGGAAAAATCTTCTTGTACTTAACACTCTACATATAAATTATGAAAATGTAGTCCAACCTGGCCCTGAGCACTTTGCACTCAAACTGGAAACAATCACTGCCAGTAACTTAGTCCACACTAAATCTTTAAGAACTGCAATCATAAACTCAGGTGATGTTAAGCAGTTAAAGCTCCACCAAATTATCTGAAACACTATGCGTGTCCAAGTAAGGTCTGGCTGACACTTGGGCACTGAATAGATCTAGATAAAAATGAAGGATAATATAAATGGAGACTGGAACCATACAAGATATCATCAGTATACACAACCCAAGTTACTTTGCAGATGAAGATAAAATTTGGTGTCTTGCCTAAACAGGAACACTTTATAGCAAACATTAATGCGAAGACCTAGTAGTCCTGTGGCAGGAATTCTGGGTAGCATACAGACAGATACAAATTACCCTTATCTAGCTCCAGGTTTGCAGTACAGAGAACAAAGCACTATCATCAATGTGACCTTAGTTAATCTTGGATGCTTGAGGAGATGTGGGAATTTAGGGACTGAATGGCTGATGTCAAGACACCCTTCTTGGAGAGAAGGAATGGTAGTTCTGGACACTTGCTGCATTCTGTAGTCAGTCAGTGGAGACTCACTGGTGTGAGAGTTACAGTAAACTGATTATATAGGTTTGGCTCAATGAACATCTCAAAGAAGCCTTCATTACTGTCTGTGTCTGTATGTGCGAACACATATCTACATGTGTGCAAGCAGGAACATGCATTGAGGGCACAGCAGGCCCCCTATGGTGATTAGGGTGCTTTTGTCAGTCAACAGAGTGGGGTTATGACCCCAAATAGAAATGTCCTCGCTTTTCATATCGGTGGATGCCAGCAAGAGTACAAAGCACTTCCAAGACTGCACGGATGATGGTCAGCCATCACCCTCATGATGCAGATTACCCAGGTATAAATGGACTCAAGGTTAACAGAATGTGGATGGCATACAAAGGGGGGGGGGGGCACCTAGAAAAAAATCATAACCCTTATTTGAACAAAATCAAAATCAGCAGGTTCTTAAAATTCTGGCAGACCTTCATAGCTTAAGCCACCCTTCTGATAACATTTCACTCCAAGGGAATGATATTCAGGAAAGGCAGGGTAATTTACTTCTCGCACTGATCCCAAAAGAGGACTTCAACCTAGATTTTAAGATGCCACCAGGTCGATTATAATCTCGTCTGTTCAAATTGCTATCACCACCATATCCTCTTTCTTTCTAAAGCCAACCCTTCTGCCTGTAATGAACACTGACTGGTTATGGGGCAGACGGCTGTCTTACCGCAGACATACTGATAAACTGTTTGTCTGGGCTGCATTTCAACAACATGTCAAGGTACAATGCCAAGAGTGTTGTCCTAGATTCTTCTATGAAACTGCAAATTAAATACAGCACAACAGTGCATGCAAACAGCTTGCTGCAACAAACCCAGCTGCACTCCCTTACAATAGCTTAATGAAACACGCACCTCCACCAGTACCTGATCAACTGAATTTCGGACCATTAGCAGTATCACTACTACTTTGTAATGACAACTGTCTGCAAGAGCCTGATTTGCAGAGCTGATGATTAAGAGAAAGTGCTGACAAAAATTGACCCGTCCTCACTCAGGTGTGTCCTCTTCCTATTTTTGGACTGAATTATGATCAATTACAGAAATCATTTTCTGCAAATTTTGCGTGCGGCTGGAGAAAAAAAAAGATAAACTGAAAAAGAAGAACCCTCAAGGGAATTATTAATCTTTTTATATAAACATCAACAGCATGAGAATTAGAAGGAAGTTCTTTGAACTGTCACTCTTGCAGCTGTTTTTGTTTTTCAATTGAAGGACAAATGAAGACAACTCCATACTTAAAGTATTTCATTGCAGAAAAAGTACAGAACATTACACCTGGGTAACAAACCTCAAAGGAAGACAACACTACATAATGGGGCATGCTAGTCACAACAACTAAAACAGAAAGATGCCCACTTTAGCACAGAAGATTAAGGGTGCAAGTCACCGGAGAGTTTCTTTCTCAATTCTCTCAGCTTTCATATGCTTAGTTCCCAACTCTGAGCAAGTCAATTAAAAAGGCAGTGCTCCCAGGTTGGCCCCTGCCTACTGGGTTTACACAGTTAACAAATGAATAAAATAAACATTAAGCATAATCTGAAGAACACACAGACATTACTAGGAAACCAGTAACAAGGATCCTAAGGTGCCTGGCTACATACACCTTTAAGTAGACACACACAAAAGTATGTGCCTCCCTTTTCAAGTACTTAATGGTGTTTAACTCCCAAAATGAATGGGGCTGTACATGACAATCCTTGTATAAATGTGTCTACCCAGCGTATCGTTAAGACTAGCCTTAAAGGTAGTTAAAGTAGAACATTGTTTACCTGTAGTGGTAACTTATTCCACAGGTTGGGACTACATGAGTTAGGAACCGATCTCTCTGGTGAGAATGTAATCCTATTAATATAAAAATAGTAAGATAAACCTAGATGACTCATAGGTGACACAGGGAGAAACATCATCAGTGCAAAAACTCAAAGTTACCTTTTCTCTGTATGGGCATACAAACAGTTACTGAGGCCACCCTACAACAACTGCATACATTTCTACTGACTTCACATGTGCAGCAATACTGGCAAATTGGAGGCTGTGCTGAAAATACCAACTAAACTGTGCAAGGTCTGTGCCAGAAGACTCATGAATAGAGATTAAATGAACTTATCTACATCCTAGAAAAAGGGGGCGTATGACTGAACAATTAAAAAAGTATGGCTGGATACTTATGTATGTAAATGGAACATATCTTTCAGAAAGAAAAATGAAAAAAGTTGGGACAGTATTAAAAAACAGTGCATACAACTTGGGAGGAGGTGACATTTATTTTACAGGAAAGGAATCAAAAACATGTGCAATTTGTAATGATATTAACAAGCAGGAATAAGTAGGATGCAGGTTAATGTGGAACGGCTACTTATATACTAGGAAGACAACTGTCCAGACTTAGTGGGCTAAGCAGGGTCAATTATGCTAACAATTCCTAGGTTTTTGTGCAAGCGATGCAAGAAAAGTACAGGGGAACAAAGATGGGCAAGAAAAAGGACCTAAAACATAATCGGAATATGTATAAAACACAATAAATTTTGATAGAATAAATATTTAGAAACAAAGTTGTATACAATGGTGTACATAAAAGAAAAGAAAAAAAAAACAGGCAGACTGCAAAATGGTACAAGGTACTGCATATCGCAATAGAATACAACCAAAAATACAGAAATTGGAGCTGTTTTGGAAATCATAGCGGATTTATAATGGTAGCCAGTCTTCACTGTGTGCAGGGCACAGCTCGGCTCACACACACAAATATACATTATATCTTACGCCTAAATCTAGCCTTCTTGTCCCATGAAAATCTTAGGCGAACAAAAACAAGTACAAATGCAGCCTAAACAGGGAAGTCAGTCAAATCAGAATAATGGAAAGGAAAAGAATGATGTCCACAAGTCTAATTATATCAAATGTGATTTAAAAGCAAACATAACACCACTAATATTAGAACTAGGAACTTAAATCTCTACCAGCACATACGTAAAACATGCTGGTCAGACAAGATTATTACCCAACACCTATGCCATGTATGCAGCAGTCTTCCCCTTCAAGTTAAATAAACTGACACCCTAGCATCTTTCAAATTAAACCTTGATGACTAGATGGATACCCATAAAATTTACTCCAGGACTGACTTGCTTTGCCCTTCTTGAGATGGGGTTACAGAATGTGGGTGAGTACTGGCAATGCAAAGGGTCTTTTGACTCAAGGACTTTGTATTTGCCTTGATCCTATAAGGCTGCATAAACTAAAAGCGTGGCAGCTGCCTTAGAATGGAATTTAAAAGTTGGGTTCTGCTCAGAATATCTTTAAAATGTAAATAACCCTGTCTTCTTCTCAAGGTACAAAGGTAAAGCAACAACTTGCTGGGATCAAAAAGGTTAATATGTGGCATTCAAAAAGGTTAATATGTGGCATTCAAAAAGATTCCATTTATGCACAAGGCAGGACCACATTACAGTGATCCACTATGGGCCATGGAATTTATACCACTATGTATAAATTTATTTTGCCTTCGTAGTATAGTAGAAGCCTTTGTTATGAAGCCTGTTGAAAAGACTTGCTAAAAAAAAAAAAAAAGAAAAAATTGGCCGTTTGGGCAGTTTTTCCATCTCTCTCAACCTTCTGATTTAAGAGCCTGCATTTACACTTGTTTCCCCCCTTTCCTGTAACTAGTTTAGTCCAGAGAGAGATTCTTAGTTTCAGCACTTGAATTTGCTTATTCGTGATCAGCACTTGTTCAGAACTTGTAAGCACTAACTAACTTACTAATTACTACAGCACTCAGTTTTGGTACTTACTTTCCACACTTGCTTAGAGAAAAACAGCTCTTGTACTCATTTTCCTCACTTATCTAGAGGAAAATAGTTTTTATTCAGGCATGTCCAGGAGTCAGCTTCCAGTGTTCTCTCCTGTCTATCTGATGAATCTGGACATCTTGGGGCAATGTAGAAATTGCCTCATGTACACAGACAACCCTCTCCTCCTACCACCCAACACTACAACCTGTGAGAGATGCACTTATCTAGCCAAACTGGAGGTAAAGCTCTCTCCAATCAAGAATGAACTTGACAGTAAAGAGGAAAAAGTAAACACTTGCACCACACCACACTCATCACATAGTTTCACTAAATATACACCACCAAAATCCACACATAGTAACACAAAAACATTTGCGGAGGCTCTCAACAATAATCTGTCTAAGCAACAGAGACCTCCAAAGCAGAAACGCAAGCAACCTCTATCCCCCAACACAACCCAAATGACACACAGCCCGCTGACTCAGTGTGCCACTCAACCACACCCAATAAGGCAAAACAACGTACCCAACACACTAGTCATAGGTGATTCTATAGTCAGGCACACTGATGTCCACTCACCAGGCTAAACAAGGAGAAAGTTACTATCAGCTGCCTGTCGGGTGCCAGGATCTGCCACATAACCCACACACTCTGGTCAACTCCACAACTACAAATATGACTCTGTCATTGTCCATGTTGGTGTGATTGACCTGAGATGTACCTCCCTGGACTACATGAAAAGAGACATGGAGGAGATCTCCGATCGTGTAGCCCAGGCAGGCATGACCCTAGCCCTGAGTAGCATTCTGCCATCACCCAGAATGATGCCGCAGTAAAAGGACAAAATGATTGACTTCAACAACTGGCTAAGCTTCTGGTGCCATTCTAAAGGGATCCAGTATCTGTCTGCCTGGGATGACATGGTCGACAGACCATAATGCTCTGCAAGAAATGGCCTGCACCTGTCACCCCTGGGATTCCGGATACTGGCTAAGGTTCTTGCCGCCCCTATAGTGCCTTTTTTAGGCAAGGTTCAAATGACAAATTCACCACCGTAACAGGAACAGGCAAGCAAAAACTGAGGATGATGCTACACAATGCTAGAAGTCTAAATCTCAAAATGCACTCACTCGAGGCACTCCTTAAAAAATGGAAAACATTGATATCTGTGCAATGACAGACCTGGTTCAAGGCTCCAAACAGCACCCCTGCACTACCAGGCTATAACTTATACCACACTTTTCGGCCATGTAACCTGGACCGGAAAAGCAAAGGCGGAGGTGTGTCCATATTCATTAAGGATATTCACACCTCCAGGCTAGTTGCTCAGCATAATGCAGCCAAGGTTATCCACGTGCAACTAAATCTGGGCAAAACTGCAATCCAAATTGTAGCTTGCTACAGATCACCCACCATGCCCCAGGATTCCCACTCCTCTTTTCTTGATGTACTGGAAAATATTAGGGTTCAACCAAACACCCTAATAATGGGCGATGTCAACTACCCCACCATTAACTGGGAAAACTACTCATGTACCAACTCCTTCACTCAACGCTTTCTGGAATTCATTAACTCCAATGCCCTGGATCAACTTATCCACACCCCCACCAGGGGCAACAATATCCTAGATCTAGTCATTATCAACATGAGTGACTGGTGTTCCACACCTGAAGTCAACATCTTATTGGTCCAATCCGACCATAAGCTAATTACCCTAGATATCCACATCCTGCCCTCACCCCCCATTAAGGAAACCATGGTAAAAAATTTCTCCAAAGCCAACTTCATGCTTCTTAAGACAGAAGTGGTGAACTTCATGACACCCATGCAGATGGACAATACAGTTACGACTACTGAATCCTACACAACTGCACTTTATAAGCACTTACATGAGTGCATGGATTGTGCTATCCCAAACAGAACCACAACGCTATCCTCCAAAAAAAGGAAGCCAATCTGGTGGTTCCCTGCCATAAACAAACTGTACAATAGAAGGAAGAAACTGTTGCAAAAGAGAGTAAAATCCCATGAGTGGAGGAGCTCCCTGGTCAGCCTCAGTAAGAAGCTGCAATCCCTGATAAAATCCTCCAAAGCTAGTTATGAAAACAAAATCGCCACTAATTCTAAAGACAACCACAAAGCATTCTATAGCTATGACAAGAAACTCAATGGCAACACTCAGATCTGCTCTGAGTTACAGCACAATGGCACTAAATATACAAGACCCAACTGATATTGCCAACATCCTGGCAGATAGGTTTAGTGCCAATTTTACCCCCCCCCCCCGCCCCTCTCAACCCCTAAAGAGCCCATCTCTATACCGGAAGAATATAAAGTTCCTGTAATCATGGCTGCACAGGTAAAAAACACACTCTCCAAAGCCAAGAACACAGCATCCATGGGACCAGACAACATCCCAGGCTGCGTTCTACATTAACTACAGAACAAACTGGCACCCCACCTAAGTACCATGTTCAATCATAGCCTCACCTCAGGCTTTGTGCCTGCTGAATGGCGCACAGCGATGGTTATCCCACTCCACAAGGGGGGAGCCACCATAGACCCCGGGAACTACCGCCCCATTAGCCTGACGAGCCTGGTCTGCAAGGCCATGGAACGTATCATCATGGAACTTATAAACAAAGACATTGGTAATCTCCAAACTCTGAACCACACCCAGTTTGGGTTTGTAAAAGGCAGATCATGTCTCCTAAACCTGACAGACTTCTTTGAAGCAGTCACCAAAGCCGTAGACAAGGGTAAAGTAGTTCACACAGCCTATCTAGATCATGCCAAGGTTTTCAACACCATCCCCCACTCTGGAATTATAGATAAACTCACTAAACTAGGTATAAATCCCTATGTCACAAGATGGGTTGCCAACTGGCTCACTGACAGAACCCACACTGTGAAAGTAGCAGACTCCAAATCCGACTTCAGACCAGTGACAAGTGGAGTACCACAGGGTTCAGTCCTGGGTCCTCTCGTGTTTGGTATCTACTGCTCTGAAGTACAGGCTAACACAGAAAGTCTTTGGCTAACAAAGTTCGCAGATGACTGCAAACTAGGAGCCATAATCAAAACTCATAACGATGTGGACATCCTACAAAAGTGCCTCACTGAGACAGATGCCTGGTGTCAAAGCCATGGCCTCAAGCTCAATGCCAAAAAGTGCATTGTCATCCCCTTTGGTAAAAACTCTGTACCCATGAACTTACAACATAGGCGGTAGTATACTTAACACCGAAAGTGTGATAAGAGACCTTGGGACACAGGTGGACAGTAGTCTCTCCTTTGATAATCACATCGCCACAGCAGTCAGGAAATCCTTCTACATGGCACACCTCATCAAAAAAGGTTTCTCATTCAGAAAAAAGGAGGTAATTGTTCCCCTCTACTCATCACTCATTAGACCCAATATAGAGTACAACGCCCCTTTTGGTATGTACCTCACAAGACATCTACAACAACTGGAAAGGCCGCAGAAATACCTCACAAAGAGGATTACTGGCCTCAAACAGATGCCCTATGCAGAACGTCTCAAAAAACTCCAGCTTTACTCTGTCGCATATCGCCTATTCAGAGGTGATCTCTACCTAACATGCAAAGCTATGTCAAACCCAGAGCTGTTGGACATGCTCCACTTAAAGAAATCCCAATCCCTCCGAGCTACATGCTCTGGGGACCTAAACCTTGTCACCACAATAAACAGAACATGCCGGAGGGATAGATTCCTGTCCCAGAGACTTCCCATACTCTGGAATAAACTACCTATCTATATCAAACAAAGCTCCTCATTAGCACTCTTCAAGAAAAATCTTGATGATTGGATGGGAAATAGGAAATTCACTCCAGGGATCACCTCTGTGGTTCTGCTCGACAGTGGCACAGGAAAATAATTTTCTTGGGTGGCAAAAGCCAGGGTACCTTCTTGGCTGGGCTTGTATAGGCCCCAGGGCCGACAGCCTAGTACCTACCTATGAACTATGAACCTATATATATTTTTATATACATATTATATTGATATAAATACATGTCAGTCAGTGATTCTCTTCCCACTACACATCATTTCCATAAAATATATAAATATAAACAAAAACACCTTTACCCAATACAAAATACCTAAACTTTACCAGGCTAATCAGAACAGACACACAGTGTGTGTGTGTGTGTGTGTGTGTGTGTGTGTGTGTGTGTGTGTGTGTGTGTGTGTGTGTGTGTGCGAACACTTCACAATGCCAAAATCCCGAAAGATCGAATTTCATATGGCCGAGACCACATGATCGAACTTTCGGAATCCTGACATTGTGAATGGAGATCTGCATACAGCACGGAATGGGAGATTTCCCTTTTCCTCGCTGAAGTGCAATCGCGGAGTTGGAATATTTAAGTAGCGGGGGTGTAGGGGGGCTTGCCCCCCCCTGTAGAAACATTTAAATTGTTTGTTTTTTTTGATATTCCGAAACATTGATTATATGGCCTCGAGCATATGAAATTCGATGTTTTGGAATGTTGAGATTCTAATTCTGATGTGAATCCATATATATATATATATATATATATATATATATATATATATATGGGGGTTACCTACATTTGATCAAAATTTCATTTGACTGAAACCCATTTGACTGACAGCCAATACTTCAGTACACTTTAAGGCAAATAACAGGGATTTGTCCCCTTCCCCAATGTAGTGCGACCATGGAGTTGGTATATATAGTTGGGGGGCAGCCCCCCCCCCCACAGTGAGGGGTGTGGGAGGCAAAGCCCCCTACCTAGTGTCATTTAAAAGAAGAAAAACACAAAAAAGTACAAAATTTAAACCACACACCCCCTAACTATATATACCAACTCCAGGGTCGCACTACATTGGGGAAGGGGACAAATCCCTGTTATTTGCCTTAAAGTGTACTGAAGTACTAGTTATCAGTCAAATGAGTTGTCAGTCAAATGGGCTGTCAGTCAAATGAAGGTAACCCATATATATGTGTGTGTGTATGTGTACACACATATATATATATATATATATATATATATATATATATATATATATATATATATATATATATATATATATATATATATATATATATATATATGTATACATATGGATGGATCTGTGTCAAAACAAATTACTATAACATTGAGTTGCAAAATGGCTGGATGGAAATGACGATACCCCCCCCCCCAACTAAATATACCAACTCTAAGATTGCACTACAGTGGTGAAAAGCATAAAGTTCAACACACTGGTCAACTGACTCCTTTTGTGGCAAAATCCTATGATGATCTGAACGTTCATGAACGTAAAGGTTTCTTGTTTCCATCTCTCCGTTTTGCAACTCAACGTTTTGGCTTTTTGAGAACTTAAAGTAGATCCATATATGTATATGTATGTGTGTGTGTGTGTGTGTGTGTGTGTGTGTGTGTGTGTGTGTGCGTCTGTCTGCATGTGTGCGTACATCTAAATATACATGCACCTTTCTTTACAGAATGCCAGTCTCTGGTAACGCAGTCTCAGTAGAGAAATATATAAACACAAAAGATCCTCCCGTGCCACCCATTTGTCTCTAGCACTATCAGAAAGTATAAGCCATAAATAGTTCACCTCCCCAAATACTACATTGATGTGCACGTATGATTTCACATCATATGGAACTAAATAAGTGAACAAAGAGTAAATATGTACTGAGACAACTCAGAAATCACACTGTCAAGGAACAGCGGTCATACGTTCATAGGTGATTAGTAGGTCAGTGGCTCAAGAGCCCATGGAAGCCTAGCCATTATTATTGTATTATTATTATTATTATTATTATTATTATTATTATTATTATGATTTTACATGATTTCTGATCCCCAAGGCTAGAGGATGGCTTAGGTTTGTGCCTATGCCTTTGAGTATTTTACAGACTGTTCCTATCAATAAGGGACATGGGCTCCACCGCAGGAGTGATTGTACAATTCCCCATCGATTGATCCAATCTGCATTTGAAAAGGGTCAGGGAAGGGCTCTGCTTTACGTGAACAGGAAGCCTGTTCCAGTCAAAGAGTAATCTCCGAGACACACAACTGCCTCCATATCGTGTTTTATTCATGTCACGACCAAGTTTAGAGCCTCAGAATGGTAATCTTCATACAGTTTGTCTGGTGAATATTTAACAATCGGGGCTGGATTTGACTGTGTCTTGTAGGTTAGGCATAGATTACCCCCTTAACAGTCGGTAGGAAACAGAGTAAAGGCATAGGGCTTTTAGTCAATCCACATAGGACATGTTTGTAAAACCCTGTATTTTGTTTTTGTTTGCAAGGAACCTCTGAGGCCACTCGAGTTGTTGTAAGTGCCTGGTCAAGTACATGCTGAAAGGTGCATTGTATTCGACTGCTGGTCTGATAAGGGCTGAGTACAATGGAACTATAACTTCCTTGAATCCGGTTGTCATGCCTTTACTTGTAAGCTGTGTCACACAGAAGGCCTTCCTCACCACAGTGGACACATGGTGATCAAAGTTCAGGTTACTGCATGTCTTGTGTACTTACATCTCTCACTGTTAGAGGTGAGCTATTAATGTTGTAATTTGCAGGGGGTCAAGACTAGCTAGTAGTAGAACAGTACCTGCCACATTGAAAGCATGTCCTGTTCTGGCTGTGCTGAAAGTACAGTTTTGTACCTACCATAAATGTAGATGTTCGAGTGCTAATACAGCTGCAGTCATAACAGATGGGTTCTCCTGCCGTCAAGCGGGTCCTCAGTCGGCCGAATTCCAAAGTCTAAGTCCGGCATCGGTTGTCGTCGCTTCTTCCCTGACGTCAGTGCGACAGGGGTATAAAGGAACCAGCCGACGCCATTTTCTTCAGTTTTTCTTGCCCCAGATGTCAGGTGCCCCCAGAAGGAAGGCAATAATAAAATTGTGTGATAATGCAGTGCTATATAATCAAAATACAGTAGTTGCAAGCAAATACATCATAAATGAAAACCCCAATCAGGTTGTATGAGGATGTGTTAGCCTATAGGCCTCTCCCAAGAGGGGAAGGAGGGAAGGAAACCTGGACTGCAGCTATATTAGCACTCGAACATCTACATTTATGGTAGGTACAAAACTGTACTATGTTCATCGTGCATACAGCTGCAGTCATAACAGATGGGTAGAATCCCAAAGTTAAGAAAGGGGTGGTAGGCACTAGTTGGAACTAGGAGGAGTCAAAATGCCCTGCAAGACTGCAGTGGCAAAGCCTGCTCTAGATTTGGAGTATAATGGTAGGTTGTAGTGCTTGGAGAAGGTATGCACAGAACTCCAAGTGGCTGCTTACAAAATATCCTTGGTAGGAACTCCTCTGAGGAAGGCTGCAGAGGTGGCTGTGGCCCTGGTGGAATGAGTTCTAATGCCTGTAGGAACAGTTTTGCCATGAAAGGAATAGCAAAAGCCTATGCAGTGGGCTATCCATTTTGAGATTGTCTGTTTGGAAATTGGCTTCCCTTGAGCTCATACCGCATAGGCCACAAAGAGCTGTTCTGATTTTCTGAAAGGCTTTGTTCTGTCCAAATAATAACACAGCTGTCTGTGGATGTCCAAGGAATGAAATAATCTCTCCCCTTTGTTTTGAGGATTAGGATAAAAAGTAGGTAAATGTATGGCCTGATTTAAAGCTACCCTGGATACCACTTTAGGCATAAAGGACGGGTTGGTTCGTAAGGAAACTCTGTCCTGATGGAAGATGATAAAAGGCTGGACAGCCATGAGCGCCTGTAGTTCTGAAACTCTACGAGCTGAGGTGATAGTCAGAAGGAAAGCTGTTTTCCAGGACAAATATTGCAAATCTGATGAGGCAGCTGGCTCAAAGGGAGGCAAGGTCAATTTTTCCAGAATGAAATTAAGATCCCAAGCAGGTATTGGTTGTTTCCTTGGAGGCCTTAAATTCTTAGCCCCTCTGAGGAACTTTCTTAAGAGAGGGTGAGAGAATAAAGGTGGATCAGTGTTGTACTCTGCAGAAATGGCTGAGGCATGTATTTTGATGGAGGAGAAAGTCAGTCCACTGCTTGGCAGTTCAGCCAAATATTGTAATATCTGAGGTAAATTCCGTTTTCCAGGATCCTGGCCCTTTTTCTCATTCCAGACACAAAAACGTTTCCATTTTGCGGAGTAAGCTTTTCTAGTTGATGGCCTTCTGGCCTCCAAAATGACATCCTGCACCTCCTTGGAGAGTAGGGCCTGTTGAGATGCTAAGGAATCTTCCATGCGGCTAGATTGAGTGTTTTTAGCTGGCTGTGAAGAGTTTTGAAATTGTGCTGAGTCAGAAGAAGAGGCATTAGAGGCAGGGTCCATGGTGGGGAATGTATCAGGCTCCTCAGGAGTGGGTACCAGTGTTGCCTTGGCCAGTCCGGAGCAATGAGAGTCATCTTTGGTCTGTCTGCTTTGGTCTTTAATAGAACTTTGGGCAGCAGAGGAAGAGGAGGGAAGGCATAAACTGTCATTGATGTCCAACTGAAAGAAAGAGCGTCCACTCTCCAGGCCTTTGGATTTAAGATCCTTGAGCAGAATTTTATCAATTGATGATTCTTGTGGGAGGCAAAGAGATCTATGTCTGGCCTTCCCCATTCTTGGATTATTTCTGTAAAAACTTTTGGATGCAATTTCCATTCGTGTGGATCTGTCATATTTCTGCTTAGGTTGTCTACCAGCGTGTTTTCCTTGCCTGGCAAGTACTGTGCTTGTAGTTCCATTTGTAAGTCCATGGCCATGTTCCAAAGTGACATGGCCAGTCTGCATAGGGGGTAAGAATGTGTTCCTCCCTGTTTGTTTATGTACCACATAACTGTGGTGTTGTCCGTTCTTATCAATAATTGACCTGGTTGTAGAAGGTCCTTGAAAGCTATAATAGCATTTATTACTGCTAGCATTTCTTTTTGATTGATGTGAAGGTGCTTTTCTTTTTGGGACCATTTGCCCTGAATGCACCGATCTGTCATGTGCGCCCCCCAGGCGTAGTCCTAGACGTCTGTTGTGATGACTTGATTTGCTTAAGGCTTGCTGAATGGAAGACCTGTGTTTGTTTGACATGCTTGAGCCCACCACAGAAATTCCTTTTGCAGACATGGAATTAGTGGTATTATTGTTTCCAAACTGTGGCTGTGTTGAAACCATATGTTTTTTAGGTACCATTGTAGTTTCCTCATATGCAGCTTTGCACATGGGATTAGTAAGATGCCATGAATCCCAGAGCCTGCAGGATTTTCCTTGCAGTCAGCCTGGTGCAATTTGCTAGTGTTCTGAAGTATTGTATTAGTTGCCCCTGCTTCTCTGGCGTGAGGTAGGCCATCTGGGTGTTTGTGTCCAAATTGGCACCCAGGAAAATTATCTTCCGAGAGGTTATTAGCCTTGATTTCTTTTTGTTGACTGTGTATCCCAGAGATTTCAATAACATTATTACATAAGCCAGATGTTTCAGAAGAATGTGCTTGCTGTCCGCTTGGATCAGGCAGTCGTCCAAATAGGGATATATTTGTATCCCTTGAAGTCTGCAGTAGGCAATTACTGATGCCAGGCATTTCGTGAATACTCTGGGCACAGTAGATAAGCCAAAGGGCAATGCAGAGAATTGATAATGGGTTGAACCTGCAAGAAATCTGAGGTACCTTCTGCAATTTTGTCTGATTGGGACATGCAGGTATGCCTCCTTGAGGTCCAATGTTACCAGCCAAGACTCCTTGCCCAGCATGGGAAGAAGTTGCTGTAGAGTGAGCATCTTGAATTTTGGTACGTGTAGAAATGTGTTTAGGATGGATAGATCCAAAATAGGTCTCCAATCTTTTCCCTTCCTTGGCACCAGAAATAGCCTGGAATAAAAACCTTGACCTTGTTCGTGCGTAGGTACCTCTTGAATAGCTTTCATGTTTATGAGATCTGTAATTTGTTTTTGTGCCTCTGCCCTTTGATTGTGTGGCAGGTTTGGCATGTCTCTCATTTTTGGAAGGGTGTGAAAATGGAATTTGTAGCCTCTGTGTATAATGTCCAGGATCCATTTGTCCTTTATGACAACATGCCAATTATTTGAAAATAATGCCAGCTTTCCTCCTAAGGGGGCTGCCATTTGAAACCTGGTTGGCATGCAAAGGGGAAAGTCATTGGGTTTGCTTTCTGAAAGATTGCGACTTGTCCTCACCACCTCTTTGTGTAGGAGCTTGCCATTGTCTGCCTCTATACGATCCTTGGGATTGTCCTCTGCCCCTCGGGTGCCTGTATCTGCCTCTTTGGGGTCTGTCTGTGGCAGGAAAGGACCAGTTTTTGGAAGGCCAATTTCTACTAAAACGTGGGGGTTGAACCTGTAGAAATTTTCACAGTTTGCATTGATTTAGCCTTTTCCTCCATTTTCCTTAATACCTCCTCAGCATTAGCACCAAGTAGTACATCCTTTTGAAGAGGGGCGTCTAGTAATTTAGCTTTGACATGATCAGGCAAGGCTTGTTCCTTGAGCCAGGCATGCCTACGTATGACTGATCCTGTAACAGCAGCTCTACATGAGGCCTCTAGAGCATCAAAACCACATTGTAAGGTATGCTTACCCACTTGTTCTGCACTATGCATCAAATCCTGCAACTCCTTCAAGTCTGGTTGTTCAGGTTGTGACATTTTACTCTTCAATTGTGATAACAAAAACTGTTGGTATTTTAGCATATGAAACTGACAGTTTAAGGCCCTCATGGATAAGGTAGCAGAGGTATATACCTTTTTCCCCACCTTTCTAAGGATCTGGAATCTCTCTCGGAAGGCAATGGATTTTTGGCAATGGAGGACTTAACTCCCTTGGGGCCCTGTGAGATGGTTTCTGGGTCAGCAGCATGGCTTTTGTAAAGAAATTGGTGTGAGTCAGGAACCTTGTAGTACCTGTCAGGCTTAACTGGAGCTGGAGGTAGAGAGTCCGGTTTAAGGCAGGCCTCCGAGTAAACATCATCTAGGATGTCCAAGACAGGAGGTATAGCCAGAGGCCTATGCTGAGGTAACAAGAGAAATTCCCTGAGCCTTTTCTTGAAATCTGAATAATCCTGGCCTTCCCAGTGGAAGTGTTCCCTTAAGGTATGCAAAGTTTCCCCAAATGAGTAATCCTCAGGGGGGGGGGGTACAGAAGGGATGGACTCCTCCGCATCAGAGTCTTCAAAAGGGGAGTAAGAATGTTCCTCATCATCAGAGTGCTCAGAAATAATGGAGCCCTGATCAGAGGAGGGGGAATCTTCCTCCACTCTGGGGCTTTTGTCCGGTGGGGGCTGAGAACCTCTGATTAGAGTAATTAAATCCTCAGCCATTTTAAGCATCTGTTTCTTAGGCATGGGGCCTGGAGATGGGCCCTGTGTAGCTGGTCTCTTAGGGTGCATGGTTGCTTTAGACTTTGTGAAAGCCTTGATGCAGAAAGAAGAGGAAGGTCTGAAGACACCTTGAGTGGAAGTGGACCTGTCCACATTCTGAGTTTCAATGCCAAGAGTGGCTTCGGTATCTGTAGTCAGGGTGTGGGCCGAGGAGCCTGCGACCTCGGGCACAGGAGACACTGTCAAAGAAGTGTCGTCGGTAATCAGGGGCTGCGTAGGCGCCTCACTGAGAACCGGACCACGTGTAGTCGGCTTTGGAGTGGTGTCGGTAGAGGCCTCGGACCTCGTGTGTCGGTCCTTGTCTTTGCGTTTTTTAGACAAAACCAGAGTCGGAGTATCCGACGACATAGTATAGTTAAATGCTTTCCCAAAATAATGCTGGGCAAACTCCGCCCGACGCTTAATAGTGCATTTGTTGAATGTAGCACAAAAGCAACAGACCGAGACGTCGTGGTCTGGGCCTAAACAAGGTATACAGAGGGAATTGAAATACTTATGCGGTATTTGCTTCCCACAAGAAATACAATTATTAACTTTGTCTGATATCGGTCTGAGGCAAGAAAAGTTTCCCCAACGGGGTACTTAGCTTTTAAGAAGACTTCGGTTTCCAAATATCGTAATTTCAGGAGCTGGCCTGCTTCTGCTTCGGGCACCGCGCGGCAAGAAAGACTGAAGAAAATGGCGTCGGCTGGTTCCTTTATACCCCTGTCGCACTGACGTCAGGGAAGAAGCGACGACAACCGACGCCGGACCTAGACTTTGTAATTCGGCCGACCGAGGACCCACCTGACGGCAGGAGAACCCATCTGTTATGACTGCAGCTGTATGCACGATGAACATCTTCCCTAGTACACACACACACACACACACACACACACACACACACAAGTGCCCACACACACAAATATTCTCACTTCTACATTGAAAAATCTTCAGGACCCAGTATTACCACCTGTACACAAAGACTTCATTACTCACAGTTGATCACCAGTATTCTGCTGACAACTAATACACTGCTTTGCATGGAGCTTATGCAGTAACAGCAGTGTATGAAGTACTTTGCAGACAAATCAATACACTCAGATATAAGGAAAACTTGTATTTGCATGCAGTTGTTCTTTAATATTTTTTCCAGGTTTACTTAGATACTCATTCATGGTAATACAATATATTAGGCACAGCAAACTGTTCACCTCAGTATCTTACCTGCTATATTTAGATACAAATTAATCTGTCACATTCATGTTGCAAAGTCATTCATTTTTCCACCACGTTTTATAAATTAAACTACTATTAATTTAAAGACAAGTCACTAAGACTGACAAGTTATCACTTTTGTCACTTATGGCCTTTGCATTTGACCGTTATGTCATTTGTGTCATGCTTCCCTTTTTTCTTCTGATGTGTTTCATTGCTCCTAATAAATGAGAGATCCTTTGAGAGAAGGAATAAAAAGATGAGGTTAATAAAGGTAAGAAGTTATCGTCTCTGTTTAAATTTGAAATTATTTCAGGCAAATCATTCAAAACTGCCCTAGTAGTCTTACCCCAAAATGTATTCTGACTTTATAATTTTAATTTTAAGCATGCAACTTGAATTATGTATTTAACCACTATCAGTTCACCAAACATACTAAATAAAAATAAAACTTTTTTTATTCTACTGGATGACATCTATGTGTAAAAAAGAATGAACAAAGCAGGTACTTTGCTTACAAAGTCTGCAATCTGACTCCTTGATCTAATGGTCATGATAGCGGTCTTCCTCACTGGTTCAGTCAATATCGCTGCTTCTCCTTTTCAATAAAGTCTAATGAACAGTTAATTTCCACCCCATTATCTCTCAGGACTATCATACAGATTACAATGACCAAGAATCAAGCTGGGAAGTCTGTATGTCCTCAAGACAGAAAGCAATTTAGCACTACAGGAAACTTAGTAATATTGTTGCCCCCTGCAGTAGCACAAATCCATAAAACACTGGAGACTGCTACAAGAACAGACAGAAACTGGCAGAACCCTCCAAGGGAAAACAGTCACCTAACCCATAATACACAGGGGCAGAGAGACACAAAGATTATTACTATTATTGTTTGAGCTACTGTGACTTTTGTATAGACTCTTACACAAGCACTGCTCTAAATGTTTAATGCAGTGGTGCTAGGCGTACAGCTAACTGTATGTCAGCACAATAATTAGACACACATTTTAAGGACAGAACACTGAAATCTGAATTTTCTTCAGCAGCTAAGAATCATTTTATTTTTGTTCCTTTAATTAAGTAGGTGTTACTCATCATTTCCATTATATAACTGATATCCTTTGCTCATTACATATTTAACTGGAAGAGAAATTCTAAGTTTCGCATACCAGTCATTAATCCATTTTCTAAATGATATGTCTCAATTAAATCTGTGGTGGTAAGCAAACACAGCAGGGTACACCAGACTTCCCTATCCCCAGCTACAATGTTCAGTTCATCCTTTGGATTACCAGGTGTTCCTAACCAAGCTGACAGATGTACTCTCACAAACATGTCCTAGCTATGCTGTTGGGCATCCTCCCAATACGCTTGCCTGCTACACCTCCCAAGAGGGATGCACAAGTGGGCGGGATTCTCATAAAGTATCCCATCAACTTTAAATGAGCTCTCTCAACCTGTTGAAGCAGTCTCTGCACTCCAAGATTCTCATGGATTGGTGAAATTTCCACTCTGTCACACAGAATGACCCCAACAACGAAAAAGAAAAAAAACTATTTCTGCCGACTACATCTGGGATTTCTCACTTTCGTGCACTATTCAGAACTCATGACCATAAATGAATATAGGGACTGAGACTGACCAGTAACCATATAACTTCATTCTATGAATTAAGAATCATTTCACCACTACAGATAGAGCACACCACCTATGGTACTGCAGTCTTTGCTCCCTTCCATTTGTTATTTTCCCAATCCCTTCAACCACCACTTATGAAACAAAGCACATCAATACTTAAATTCCCCTACCTCAGGCAGCTGCTCTCCCTTCACTGGTGGAAAGCTGTCCACTCACTTCCATGACCTCTTGGAGGGGCAGAGTTTCATCCCAGCAGCTTCACACACAGCAGTGAACCACTCCAGTACACAGTGGGGATCAATCTGAGAATAATGTGATGCCCTCTACTGAAAATAGCAGAGAGCTATATCCACCAAGGGTCTTTTGCTGAAGACTGACAAGCGTGGATAGCCCAAAGTGTGAGATACAAGCTTTTCATCTTAATTCTGCTTAAATGTTTTAAGTTGCACTCATAATCTGTGTGACAATACTTTTTTCTACTTCTCTGTCCATGTTTAAGCAAATAAAGTTATCTGCTTGCATTTTTTTTAAGTTTGTTTTGGGATCTTAGTCTTGTAGTTTCATTTTCAGTTTTGGGATGATTGTGTATTACTGCAAGATTTCAGCACTGTTTAAACAATAAACTCCACTTTTATTTCCACAAGTACAATTACATGTACAATTTGGCTTTTTATATTATGAACCCATTCTGTGGCCTCAGTTTTGTAACCTTATTTGCAGTTGTAACAGGACTGAGATCCAGTGTCAGATTTCAGCCTTGTGTAGCCATTTATTACAGCACGGTTTCCATAAGCAGCATTATTGGTAAATTTCTTTATAGCTTGGTGCCTTAGTACATGGTGGGATTACAGTAGTGCCAGTATTGTGAATTCTGCTCCAGGATTTGTGCTTCTGTCATTTTTATAGCTGTATATGTACCTGCTCAAAGTTGCAGCCCAGTACTTTTCTGTTTACTTTGCTACTGGATTTTCCCTGTTCTTTGAGTCAGCCCAACCCCCAGTGAGACATTAAGATAAAAGTTTTTGAAATTCTAACAAATGGGTTAGACCTACAGCTTGACTTCTCCCAACCCTCCTGCCCTTCTCTTGTTGGGGTGTTAAAAGGTTGTGTGTCTCCAGCTTCCATCCCTTATGGTAATCTGACTTCCAAAGTCCCTCCCTCCCCTCTTTCATTGCTATTGTCTGTTGTGTAACTATCTAAGTCCTTTCCCACTCATTGTTTTCCATACTACTAAGTGTCCACCTAGCAAACCAATACTGAACTTGAGTAAGGCTCCCTTAATACAAATTGTCTTCTGCTCATTTTCCAAAGCTCCCATCTACTTGGTTCCCTCACAACACTCTGAGGGGGTCCTGAGTTATTCCTGCTCCATTCCCAGCAGGTAAGAGATTTACTTCATTGATATGCACTTGAGTTAAATGTTTGGAGAGTTGCTGCTTTATTTTTGCCTTTAAACCATTGTAAAGGTCCTTAATATAAGAAATTGCTTTGTCAAAGTTGTTTAAGTTGTTTTGTTGTAGCATTACACATGCAGCAATCTTTTTTGATGTTTGTACATCAAGAGGTTAGCAGTGCTCTGTATTGATACAAATGCCCAGAAACTAAATTTGAACTATAAAACTACCCTTAGAACTGAAACCTGTAACTTATTGTGGCTAAAACATATCCATGGTGCAGACAAGCTTTGAACAGCTAGCTTGCACACTAAACAGCACTACTGTCACATTTTAGCATAATATAACCTAGTGTAATGCCAGAGCCCAGAGCCCACCCAAGGAGACCTCTATATAACCCAGTCCACAACCTACAGTAGCCCACCCAGATACAGGTCTGGAGAGCATGGATAAGTAATTTTCAAATGTTGTCATAGCCAGCTTGGTAGAGATGGACATCCTCAGACAATGCAGCAATTGTCTCGTGTTCACAGACAACCATTTAATCCTTAAAGTAACAAACCGTCTGCAAAAGATGCGCATACACAGTTTCACTGGAGGCAAAAATCTCGCATACAAACAAGGTTGTCAAGAACACACACACTACCTGCACCACAAAGTGTCCACCACACGCACAGACCAAAACTTATGTTGAGGCACTAAAAAGCAATCTTCCCAAATCTCAAACACCTCCTAAGCTTATAACTGCTGATCTCTGAATATGGATCTCAGTCCACCAAAGAAGATGCCACATTATGATCAAAAGGTGACTGACTTCAATAATTGGCTCAGTTTCTGGTGTCTTTCCAGGGAGATTCAATATATGTCAACATGGGAGGACATGGTTAAAAAACCATATTGCTTTGCAAACAATAGTCTGTACCCATCTTCCCTAGGCTTCCAAATGCTGGCTAATACATTATCCATCCTCTTAGAGACTTTTTAAGCAATGCCAAATTGAGAAAACTACCAACACAGCAATTAAAACCCAAAGAAACCTAAAGGTGTTACTGCTCAATGCCAGGAGCCTAAACAAGAAACTACAAGCTCTTCTCACTCTGGAGCATATAGACATCTGTGCTGTTACCAAGACATGGCCTAAATCTCCAGAAAGTACTCCAGTACTGTAAGGCTTCAGTGCCTTCCACACATTTAGGTCATCAGCTGCAAAGACAGGTTTAGGAGTTTCAGTCTGTATTAACTACAAGCATAACTCTAGGCTGGTTAAAACGGATAATGCCCTGGAATTTATCCATGCTTGAATTACCATAGGCAAAATCTCATACCATATCCTTGCAAGCTATAGGTAATACAGAATATCCCTTAGCTCATATCTGGACCTACTGTAGACACTCACCATTAAATAAAGTACGCTATTCATGGGAGACTACTTCCTATACACTAGGAAACAGACACTGCCTTATACTCACAGGCACAATGATTCCTGGACTTTATTAACAGGAATACCCTTGACCAGATAGTGTGTTCACCCACCAGAGGTTCAAATATACTAGACCTGGTACTCACCAACAGGGCGAATGTTGCACACCTACCCAGTGTTAAGTCCTCACTGGTGAGGTCGGGCCACAAAGCTGTCTTGTTTGAAATAAAAATCAATTCAGTCACCCCAGCAAATCCTGTAACAGTTAGGAACTTATTCCAAAGCAAGCTGCATCCTATTAAGCCATGTCAAAATTCAATGCCTCTCCAAGACCCAAGTTCTCAGCAACCTATGCAGAATTGTTCACAGAGACTACATACACCATGTAAATGGCTACATTGAGACTGCTATACCTACTAGAAGTAAGCCCAAAACAAACTTTAAAAGCAAACCACACTGGTGGAATCGTAACTTTAACAAGCTATAAAACAAAAGAAAAAAAGTCATGGCTAAAATCAGGAACAATGTCCATAATGACAGGAGCTCCTTAATTAAACTACACAGGAAACTAAGAGGACTAATTAAGTCCAACAAACCGATTACAAGGTCAGGATGGCCTCTCAGACTAAAGACAACAACAAGGCCTTCTACAGCTATGTCAGAAATCTCAAGGGCAGCACACATCAGTGTGGCAAACTAGCGGTCAGTGGTGCAACCTTCACTAAGTACAGTAACACAGAAAATTTACTGGCTGGCAAATTCAGTTTAATTTCAATTCCTCACACCCCTATGCCTCCCTCCATGAAATACCTACTAGCATACCCCCCAACTATTAACAGGGATCAGGTCCTGGTGGCACTTGCTAAGGCCAAAAACTCAGCCTCAGTGGTCCTTGACAATATCCTGGGATGCCTCCTAGATAACGTGAAACATGACCTATTAGAACCACTTGACTCACTTTTCAACTATAGCCTCAAAACAGGCTTTATACCATGAGAATGGAGGACTGCAATGGTTGTCCCACTTCACAAGGGTGGACCATCAGCCAGCCCTGGAAACTACAGACTTATTAGTCTAATATGCAAAGCCATGGAAGAAATTATCTTGGAAATGATCAACAAAAATATGGGCAAACTTTAGACACTGGATCCAACCAGGCTTAGCTTTGACAAGGAAAGGTCAAGCCTATTAAACTTGGTGGACTTATTTGGGAAGGTCATCAGGGCAATGGATGAGGGGAACTCTTGGTGGACTTCTTTGGAAAGGTCATCAGGGCAATGGACTAATACTGCTACATACTCAACTATGCCAGCTTGCACTGCATGTGAATTGTTTTTACTACTGTTTTTGCTACTTTTCTGAAAAAAAAAAAAAATGTAAGCCTGTTTCCTACCTTTCCTGTAATTAGTGTTCCAGATACAGATTTGCTGTATCCAAGACTATTTGTAAGCTTCTGAGCCCCCCAAGCCTTTCTGTGTTGGAGGGAAGCCTTCTAGCTTATCAGTGGGAGTGGTAAGCACTAGGTAAACTGACTACCACATAAGGAGTGGTTCTGGCCCAGAATTTGTAGTTATTGGCCATTTGGGCGGTCTTCCATCTCTCTCAACTTTCTGATTTGAAGGCCTGCATTTGCACTTGTTTCTGTCCTGTAACTCCTGGGCCCATCTCATTTGCTCACTCAAAAAAAAAAAAAAAAAATAAAAAAAAAAAATTTATCTGCTTTTACTGTATTTGTGTTTCTTCCTACTTTATTTTGCTTTTGAGTCATCTTAAAAGTACTCAATTGTATTTATTACTGCGTGGTGTAACTCATTCTAAGCCTTTTAGTTTAAGCACTTGGGCTTCAGACCAGTTGTTTTACATTAGGAAGGTTTGTGGTCTGCACTGTGGTGGCACGACAGGTAGCTTACATCCTTCTAAGTTGGGAACTGCTGATTGAGGGCTCAGTGTCTGTTATTCTAAAAGTGTATTAGTTCTGGTTTAAGCACTTGGGCTTCAGGCCAGTTATTTTACATTAAGAAGGTTCGTGGTCTGCACTCTTGTGGGAGAAGAGGCTGGACTCTGCCCTTCTGAGCTGGGAATTCCTGGTTAAAGGCTTATAGTGCCTGCATATTTGAACTGCTTCTTACTGAAATTGGTGCACCTTTTTTGCTGTAGCATAGACTAGATCCAGGCCTGCTGAATCTAGCTTTGTTTGTATGCTTGTTGTTTGTTTGCTTCTTATTTCGCTGAAACGCTAATTCCACCTAAAACACGGCTTTTCAGCACTTCTGTGGATCCCTAGTGATATGTGCATTGCTTACTGTACTTATTTCCTTGTTTCACTTGAAAGAAAGTTACTGTTTGTCGTTTTTGCATTTAAGTTACGTGTAACACATTGCATTTAAGATACCTGGCACTTGCTCACTAAAGCAATTACATAAGTCAGCACTAAAAAATTAAAAGCACTACACCCTCACAAACTCCCCTTGAGTACCTTGTTCCCCATTGGCCCTTTTTTTTCAATTATAAAGTAATTCCCAATACTATTCTAGCATGTCCAAAGGTCAGTTGTCAATCTCCTCTCCGGTCCAGCTGGTGAATCTGGGAATCTTGAGGCAATGTTACAACTGCCTCATGTACACAGACAACCCTCTCCTCCTCCCAACAAATTCCAACACATGTGAGAGATGCAACCATATGGCCATACTGGAGGCAAAGCTCTCTCAACTCAGTACTGGCGAAACCAGTCAGGAGGAGAAGGAAACCACACTCACTACAATTCCAGTCTCACATAGACCTACCACGACAGAAAACCAAACACATAAACACACAAAAACATACTTGGAGGCTCTAAATAAAAATCTGCCTAAGCAGCAGAGACCTCCAAAGCAGACACCCAAGCAACCACTAACCCAAAACAAAACACGTGCAACACATAGCTCACAAAGCCAGTGTGCCGAACAGTCACAGCCCTTAAGGCTAAACAACACACCTGATACACTTGTAATAGGTGACTCTATTGTCAGGCACACTGACGTCCCGCTCACCAGGCTGAACAAGGAGAAGGTCACGGTGAGCTGCCTGTCAGGCGCTAGGATCCGCCACATAACCCAAGCACTCAGGTCACTCCAAGGCAAGTACAAATATGACTCAGTCATTGTCCATGCTGGTGTGAATGACCTGAGACATACCTCCCTGGACTACATGAAGAGAGACATAGAGGAGCTCTCTGAGCATGTAGCCCAGGCCGGTATGACCCTGACCTTGAGTAGCATCTAACCCTGACCAAGAATGATGCCACAATATGAAGACAAGATGATAAATTTCAACAATTGGCTTAAGTATTGGTGTCATTCAAAGGGGATCCAATGCCTGTCAGCCTGGGATGACATGCTCGACAAGCCACGATGCTTCACTAAGGACAGCTTGCACCTATCACCCCTGGGCTTTCGGATATTGGCAAAGGCTCTTGCTACCCCCATAGTGCCTTTTTTAGGCAAGGCTCAAAAGACAAACCCACCTCCATATGTATCACAAGGGATAAGAAACTAAGAGTAATGCTACTCAACGCCAGAAGTCTAAACCTCAAGATGCACGCACTGGAAACTCTCCTTAGCATGGAGAACATCGATATCTGTGCAGTAACAGAAACCTGGTTCAAGGCTCCTGAGAGCACCCCAGTATTACCAGGTTATACCTCATACCATGCTTTTTGGCCCCAAAACTTGGACCGAACCACAAAAGGAGGGGGAGTATCAATATTCGTCAAAGATACCCACACCTCCAGGTTTGTGGCACAGCACGAAGCATCAGAGACTATCCATGTGCAACTAACAGTGGGTAAAACTGCCTTCCAGTTTACAGCCTGTTACAGACCACCCTCCCAAACCCAGGAACCCCACTCGGCCTTCCTGAGAACACTGGAAAATATGAAGGTCTCTCCAAACACCATTATATTGGGCGACTTCAACTACCCAAACATAGACTGGGAGCATTATTCTAGCTCCAACACCCTAGCCCAAAGGTTCCTAGAATTTATAAACTCAAATGCTATGGAACAACTTGTTACCACTCCCACAAGAGGGGAAAACATACTGGACCTGATCACCAACATGGGGACTCTATGCTCCAGACCAGAAGTGTATCCCTCACTGGTAAGACCAGACCATAAACTAATCTCACTGGATATTCACATCCCGACTCCACCCCCTGCCCTGAAAACCACAGTGAAAAACTTCTCTAAAGCAAATTTCACACTCCTCAAAACCAAGGTGGAATCCTTCAAAGCCCTCGGGCCTGTGGAAAATATGGCCCAGACCGCAGAATCCTTTATAAACGCATTCTATGAACACCTTCAGGAATGCATGGATCATGCAATCCCAAATAAAACCAAGACCCAATCCTCCAAAGGCAGACATCCTGTCTGGTGGACCCCAGCCATAAACAAACTATACAATAGAAGGAGGAAGCTACTACATGCTAGAGCAAAATCCCAAAAAGGGAAGGCATCTCTGATCAGTATTAGCAAAAAACTACGGGCACTCATAAAATCGTCTAAGGCCAGCTTTGAGAGAAAAATTGCACAGGACACTAAGGATAATCACAAGGCTTTCTTTAGTTATGTTAGGAACATGGGTGGAAATTCCCAGATATGCTAAGAATTATTCCATAATGACAAAAAATACACCAAACCTACAGGCATTGCCAACATCCTAGCTGACAGGTTCAGCGCAAACCCCCCCCCCCACCAAAAGGGCAAATACCTATCCCAGCAGAGTGCTGCCCCCCTGACATCTCAGATGCTCAGGTAAGAGCTGCCCTCTCTCCAAAGCAAAAAACACAGCATCAATGGGACCAGACGGTATCCCGGGCTGCGTCCTACATGAACTCCAAGAAGAGCTAAACCCAAACATAAAACTACTGTTCAATCTCAGCCTTACTACAGGATATGTACCCAAAGAGTGGCGTACGGCATCAGTGGTCCCTCTCCACAAAGGTGGTGCCTCAACGGATCCTGGAAACTATCGCCCCATAAGCCTGACTAGCTTGGTCTGCAAAGCTATGGAAAGGATCATTATGGACCTCATAAATAAAGATATTGGGGACCTACAGACACTGGATCCTACCCAGTTTGGCTTTCCTCTTAAACCTGGTTGATTTCTTTGAAACAGTCACCAAGGCCATAGACGAGGGGAAGGTGGTCCTCACAGCCTACCTGGACCTCACAAAAGCCTTCGATACAATACCCCACTTGGGCATTATAGATAAGCTCACCAGCTTAAATATAAACCCCTATGTCACTAGATGGGTTGCAAACTGACTCAAGGACAGAACCCACATGGTTAGAATTGCTGGAGCCATGTCAGACTCCAAACCAGTTACAAGTGGCGTCCCACAAGGCTCAGTCCTGGGACCTCTCTTGTTCGGTATATATTTCTCGGAGGTACAGGCCAACACGGAAGGACTGAGGCTGACCAAGTTCGCAGATGACTGCAAACTGGGCGCCATAATCGACTCTCCAGCCGACACAAGCATCCTCCAAAAGGGCCTCATAGAAACAGACAACTGGTGCCAGAGCCATGGCCTCAAGCTAAACGCCAAAAAGTGTATAGTCATCCCCTTTGGCAAAAACAAAGTGCCCACAAATTACCACATAGGTGGTAATCCATTAAGTACAGAAGAAGTAATTAGGGACCTGGGGACCCAAGTTGATAGCAATCTCTCATTTGACAACCACATGGCCAAAGTGGTTAGAAAAATATTTTCTATAGCCCACCTAATCATGAAGGGATTCACATCTAGATCAGGGGAGGTCATCGTGCCTCTTTACTCATCCCTCATCAGGCCCATAATTGAGTACAATGCCCCTTTTGGGATGTACATTACCAGACACCTGCAGCAACTGGAAAGACCCCAAAAGTACCTCACCAAGAGGATCAAAGGGCTCAAACAGATGCCATATGCTGCCCGGTTAAAGAAACTCCAGCTCTACTCAGTGGCATACCGCCTGCTCAGAGGCGATCTGTGCCTGACGTATAAAGCCATGTCCAACCCGGAATTAATGGACATGCTGCACCTCAGAAAATCCAAATCCCATCGAGCTATGTACTTGAGAGACTTGAACCTCAGCACTGAAATAAATAGGACATGCTGGAGGGACAGATTCATAACCCAGAGGCTCCCTTCACTGTGGAATAAAATCCCAGTCCAGGTTAGGCAGAGTCCCTCATTGACTCTCTTCAAGAGGAATCTTTATGAGTGGATGGGAGATCGTAGGTTTACCCCGGGTATCACTTCTGTGTCACTGTTAGACAGAGCCACAGTATACTAACCTCGAAAAAGGGCATAGCAAAAGTAATTTAAAATGGGTGGCGAAAGCCAAACACACTCTGGCTAGGCTTATAAATGCCCTAGCGTGGACAGCCTAGTATGAACCTATGAAAATGGTGAATAACCCCCATCTGAACTTGGCTAAGGTGTATGCTACAATACCACACTAAGGTATAGTTGACAAACTTGCTGAACTGGGTATAAACCCCTACATAACTCACTGGAGTGCTAACTGGCTTACGGTCAGGACCTAGGAAGTCAGGACTGGTGAGACCACATCCACTAAGAGACTGCCCACCAGTGGGATACCTCAAGGCTCAGTGCTGGGACAGCCCATATTTGTCATCTACTTCTTGGAGGTAAAGGCTAATGTCAAGAGCATTTGGCTGACCAAGTTCACAGATTATTACAACCTGGGAGTTATCACAGATTTCACGACACAAATATTTTATAAGAGGGTCTAATACAGATAAATGACTGGTGCCAAAGCTACGGACTAAAACTCTATACCAAGAAATTCATTATTGTGCCTTTTGGGAAAGCTGCCACCCAAGACAATTACTCCATTGACAAGTCACCTCCAAGAGTTGATCTGGTAGTTAAGGATCTGGAAACACAGATCAAAATCTGGCCTTTGACCAACATGTGGCCAAGATACTAAGAAAATCATTCTATGTCACCCAACTGTTAAGTAAGGGCATGGCATCTAAGTCCAAGGAAGATAGAGTGCCACTTTATTTGGCCCTTATCAGACTCATTGAGTATAATTTCCCCTTCGGCATGTACCTGACCAGACATATACAATAGTTGGAATGCCCACAAAGATTTATTACCCAGAGAATCCAGGGTATAAACACATTGTCCAATATGGATCACCTTAAAGCCCTATCTCTATACTCTGTCTGCTACAGGTTACTGAGAGGCAATCTGAGCCTGGCATACAAGGCATCCTCCTTTTCAGCTCTGATGGACCTTTAGCCCATCTGCAAAGCAAACAGCATAAAGAACTACTACATCCAAGAATTTAAATTTTGCTTGTGACATAAATAAGACATGCTGGTGACACAAATGTGTGTCAGGGAGGATCCCCATGTTCTGGAACAGGCTCCCCATCCACATGAGGCAGGGTCCAATCATAACCCTAGTTAAGCATAACCTTGATCAATGGCTGGGAAACTGAAGTGTCAGTCTGAATCTGGCCCCCATGACTCTGATCATGTAATGTGCAAACTAACATTCCTCCCACATAACCTCTAGAAACTTCCAAACATACCCCTCCAAATAAATGCCCATGATACATAGTGCCACAATTGGGGTGGGATGCACGGTAGGTTTATAAAGGCCATGGCAGCTGTTAAGACTAGTATACAAGTGATTTATATACAAAAGTATGCATGATGACTGGACAAACCAACAAGCATGCCCATACTGCAAATCTGGCATTAACCACAGGACTAAACTTGGGTGGTTTATCCTATATTTAACAAACAAAAAACTTCAGCAAAAATATTCTCTGCTAAATAGAGAAAACAAACCAGACTATCAGTGCATCAGAAAACAAATTCCATCTTACACTAATGCTTACAAAAAAAAGAGCAGATTTGTAAAACTGTGTAAGAAAATACTGTCTGCGCATTTCTAGCATGTCAGGATTCTGCAACTGTCATTACATAAACAGCAAGGATGAATGCACACTCCTGACTCCTAGAAAAAGCAAAAAGTGGTATAAAATGCATTCAACCTAATGTTTTATGCAAATGTCAATATATACATGTGCAACATGTGCTATTAGGAAACCATCCCTAACTGCAGAAGATGACAGAAAAACACTACACAGACAAGAAGGTTGGATATACAATGCCATTATTTAAAACAGGTAAACAATTCTTTTTTTCACACAATGGCATTGTATAATACAAATAAACAACTTTTGTGTGAAAGTAATGCAGCAATTATCTACCGCTAGCTTTGTTTGACTATTAGGGTTTTGCCCATGATCAAACCATGCCAGTCGTGATAAATCCTGCATTACACACACCCAGTCATGGAATCTTGGTAAAATATTGCATTTTACATTGTCTCCTCACAGCAAGAGTTTCTGCAGTTCAATTCTTGGCTAGGGTGCCTTCTGCACAGAGTCTGCATGTCCTCCCTGCATTCACAGTGGTTTCCTCCGGGTACTCCATCTGCAGCATTTCTCCCCTGGCCTCCGCTGAAAATAGCTTCTGTCCTAGTCAGACTTTCCCAGTTAACACATGTTAAATTAAAAATAAATAAATATGCAGTACTCACATTTCTAGACTAGATACTCTCAAGTCCCTGGCTGCCCTTCATACTGGGGCTCTGAAAATTATAAACCCAATGGCAGACAAGACACACCCTTAAGAGAGTCCTAAACCCACCTTGAAGACATGTAACACTGAGAACACAGACACGACTCTTGCTCTCCATGCACAAGAACCAAATGGCATACAAACATATAATTACTGTCTACAGTATCTTAGAAAGCAATTGCGCAATACAGCTTCATTTGTATAATAAAATATGCCCAATGATTGCCATTGTAAATCATATACTTCATGTCAATTGCTCACAAGTATACATTTCCAAAAACAGCTTCCCTTAGTCTGCAGTATCCCCTTCTCATACCTCATCCCACCAAAAGAAGTAACAAATGGTTTGGTTAGTGGGGTCAGGGTTCAGACATTTGAGGTCAGCAAAGGATTTGGGAAACCAAAAATAGACATCTTTATCTACAGTGCACTAAAAAAGTGACTAAAAACTTGGGAAATAAAAAGGTTAACTGGAAATAGAACTTTTTAAGAAAGATGTCAAGAACATAGCAGCTGCCTCCGTGTTAAAATAAATCAAACACTACTAATGAAATAAGCCCTGGCTTCTGCACAGTTTCTCACATCTGTAGCTGCAGGAGTATAGTACCTAGCAGCTTTGGTGCTGTCATCTGGTAACAGACTACATCAATCTATAGCAATGAAAAGCTGTAAAAAGTTACAGATATCTGGCAGTACTTTACACAGAATTCTCTAAAATATAGCTCTGCTGAGCATATGCAAACATTAACTACAGCTTCACTTACCAGTGACTCAGAAGTAGCCATTTCCAAGTCACACCTGAGAATTAGAATGCAAACTGGAAAAACATAAAACTCCATGAGGTATGAAAAACATGGTCTGTTAACATGTTAATATAATCAAAAAAAATACCACCTCAAGCAAAAGCAAATCTTTGCTGCCAGCAAATACATTCATCCCTACCAGATACCCTCCTTAAAGCAAATGTGATAAATTAGTGATCTGGCAACAGTTTATAAAGAGGTCCATAAAATAGACTGTGTAAACCATACACAATAATATGGTTTCCTAATATGGACTGTTAAGAAGCATTGTGCACCTAGGGGGTTAGCAACAGTTCTTTCTTGGTTAGCCTGGACAAGATAAGATGCAGAATGCCAAATACCATAGGCACTTTAGAAAAGCCCACGAAAAGCAAAAGTGATTACTTAGTGTTACATAAAAAGCTGTCATGTTAAACACTCCCTCAATGGAAAAAGTCACATCTCTGATCAGAGGATGCAGTTTCCCTGTTGTCCTTATCTCTGAGACTAGGAAATAAAATTCTTGCTATCTGCAGGACTATAAAATCTGCTTCTTTTATCATGTTAGAGCTTACAGAAAGTTCTAATAAATGGCATGCAGCTCTGTACGATGCACGCACACAAAAATGGTTAAACAGCTTCATCTGTAGTTACTAGGCATGCAATCCAGCAGTCTACTGAGGAGCCTAGCCCAAATCCCCAAGTGCCCCAAAACACTGGTTGGTTAAGTGAGATGCTGGGGTTGTAGCATCAGCCCCACAACAAAGGGTACAGGGCACACAGTCCACCTGCAAAAGGAATAGAAATAATATTGTACCATCCATGTCTAATGACAGATGAGGCAGGAGGACAGTGTGATTGATACATCAGGCTTCAGTTAGAACAGTACCAATCACATCATATGCTAGCGAATATGTTTATGCCTGTGTCTTCTTAGTAGTTCTGGGTGATTCCCAGACACTAACTTTAAATAAGCCCTACATCAAACAGTTTAAATTGCACTACTCAGGATAGTACCAAGGAACATGATTTAATGTCAATTATAAACTACATGAGTGGCTGGTGGTCCGTGATTCTACAGGACCCTTCAAGACAGCATGGAACAGCTGGAAGAGGTTCAGCCCAAAGTGAGAGGAGGTGACATATATATGTCAGGTGCACCCAAATGGATGTAGTACACTGACAAATTGCCTCTGTCATTGCATTATGAAATGCAAAGTAACTTTAAGTGGGTATACATCACTGAACAAACTTTTTTTTATCTAGGTTTTGCATTAATCTATCAAATACAATAATTATTTTCATTCTTCTCTTTAAGATAATTACCTAAGCTGTGGCAATAATGGGGTTAACAGGAAAATGTTTTGGGCATTTTATGTAAAAATATTCACGTGTCATCCAAAACATCTCTTCATTCACTGTATCATTACTCACAACGCATATATGACACCAACCAAATTTGCAGGCTATTTCACACTAAGAGCATCTGTTCTGCAAGTTCTAGTCCTAATGCAGACATGATCAACATGCAATAAAGGTTAGAAGGACATCAAGTCAATCAGGAACCATTTGTGTCTAAAGTTAAAATCTCAATTTAACTCTAAAGTTACTTCTGACTGCGCATGATTCATTTTAAGTCATACTCTGGGAAAGAACCAGTGGAATAAATTATTTATTTTTCTTTCTTTGTTCAAAAGCTGTATTACAACAAACTGACTGAATTTAAATGAAACTGCAGTCAGCTTTTAAACAGTGTTTGAAGTTTGTCAATGTTAACTTACTTCAAAATTTAAAAAGCGGTTCAATACTTTACTAATGCATGGCATAGTTATACTTACTGCTTGAACATTTATTTTTTAAGTACTTATTTTATACTTGCAAAACATTTTGCTAGGCTCTTATATTAAATTTGCAAAATGTTTAGATATTACTACATGGCACCTATTGTTTACTTAAGAATACTTTCTGCTGTTTATTAAATTATTAAATTATCACAATATTACATAATTAAGTTTATACTATATATGCTGGTTTCCATGCAATGGATTTTGTTCAGCTCCAAAAGTTCCAGAGGATTCAAGTAAATCGTATCCAATGTTGTCTTTTCAGTCAGAAAAAGGATGGTACTTGGACAGAATATTCCACAGTGGAGCCAAAAACAGACACAAACCTGGACTGAATGTGTAGTTTGTAATGAGCAACAGATGTGTTGTTTATATAACAGACCATGGGTGTGTTGTTTGTTGGGATATCTATCACACCTCCAACAGTGGTCTAGATTAAGTTCAAGGATGTATTAAATGAACAAAAGCTGAGCCAAGCTGCTACCACCTTCATGCATTTGGTGAACACCACAGAAGCTGTGGTGAGACCAAAGTTATCACCACACAACCTCGATTGTTCGTTTGCTCAACAATGAAGACAGCAATTCTAAAGCAGTTTTTTTTTTTTAATTCGTGTGTTTACAGGGTAAGCCCACTGTACACAAATGCCCCTTTGACAGTGATGATCCAGGAGCACCTGGTTAAGTGACTTGCTCAATCACACAATATGCAAATGGAGGTGGAAGGAATCAAACCCTGTACCTTGGACTATAGGAAGCATTATAGCATGATCAGCAAGTTACAAGGCAGGCAACAACTACAAAAGAATGCTCATATCTCACTATTGTCTAGGGGAAAATATCCATCATGCCTGCATTGCTGATGGCTCCTTCTGGATGGAACTTACTTTATATAAATGATCTAATGCCACCAACTTGGAATGAATGGGAATAGATGGGCTCAAGATAAATAGGATGAAAGCTGATGGTTGTCAGGGAGTGAAGCAAGCAGCTCATAAAATAATTATTTTGCCCCTAATTCTGCCTAACTGCAATGAAAACAGACCCACTGCTAAGTTCTTACGGACAGGGGTAGCACTATATAGTGTCATCGATCCTGTGAAATGAAAAGGCCAAACAAAACAGAAAACCTGGCCTGTGCATCTTTGCTAGTTATCTGTCCATAGCATGGGCATTTCGCACCGTTAAGGACTCCCTCCTGGAAAAAAATAAAATAAAATAATGAGAGAGAGAGAGAGACAGAGCTTCCTAAAATCCTCAAATCATTTTCTACATGAGCTGATGGTAAAGGAAATTCTGACTAATCCAACAACAGAATGGGTCCTTTCTGGCACTTGTGATGTGTGCAGCTCAAAATCTACGGGAAGAAAAGCTACTATGCCATGCTTGGTTTCGACAGGTATGCTCTGTACACAGATTATTTTATTTGAATTTGTTAATTGGGGTAGAACACATCAGAAATGACCTATTTCAGTTTCAGCTGGAAAAAGAAATTTACAGAATAATGTACTTTTACAAAGAAGACCAGAATGTGACAAGTATAAAACAATGTTTCGTATTATGGAGTAAGATATATAGAATTATATACATTACAGCTGCAAATACATTAGATTAGAAAATAATATATGTAGTTTCTGCTGAGCAACCCTGCTTTGTATACTGCCCCATTTATAAAGGAATTTTTTGAACGGCAAAGATTCTTTTTTAATGTCAGTGCAGAGGATCAGTGCTACAAGCTGCCAATTAACTGCTTCCTGTGAGCCTGGGTTTGAGTCCTTCAGCCTCTACCTGCTCACTATGTGACCATGAGCAAACCATAAAATCTGTAATTTGGGGAAAATGGGAGACTGGGCTAGGCTCCTTAATGGCCTCCTGAGCAGCATGCCTAGGAACTACCTCTGCACCTAAACATGTCTGTCAACAAACGACAAATGCCTTTGGAAATACAGAGGAACAGTCTGAAGCACTCTATGCCATGATATTATGAGATGAACTGCAAAAGGCCTTTTTAAGACAGATATTTATTTCAGTCAGCATAAGATGTTTAAGACAGCTTACACCATACATAACAGAATTTTCATGTAAATTATCAATTACATGCAAGACGGCTGCATTTTGAACAATGAAGTAATTCAGTCAGGGTATTTTTAATCCTGCACCGTTTATGGAGATAAAGTACACATTTTATTCCTGTGAGGTAGAAGGCAAATCTAAATGTGTGGCATATGGGATACGAATGCTTCCAAGACAATCAGTGATTCCTTATGAGGTATCTGCCATAGGCAAATATTCTGAAGCATCTGGTTTTCTGTAACTCTTAAGTCAGTTAAAATTTAAGGCAGAACTATTTAGTCTCGACACTGTTCCAGCTTTTGGTGTTGGAATTTGTGGTTTTAAGCTAACTGCAGTAAATCTTGGCTCCATATGAATAAATGCCAAGTTCTTACAGTTAAAATAAAAAAAAACATATAAATACTTGCAAAAGGGTCAATGAAAGGTAAGTTTGAGTATATATACTTATTTGTATGTTCAACATGCTGACCGCAATAGTGTGAATATACTCTCTCAAAAAGCTTTTTTTTCCCTGCAGCATTTTAGGCAGTACTCTTAGATACCTCTTCTAAAGATCTGGTTAGTATTTTTTTTTGCTGCATACTTAATTTTTACATGGCAAACAAGCTGGAGCACAGAGAAGAAAGGATGCTACAAGTCGGAGTAAGTTGCATGATCTGTAAGGAATGATTACATTTTAATGATTCTAGATAAGGAAGTATAATTCCATTCTGATTTTAGAACCCCAACATAACGTACACATAACCACATAACTTATGCCACTTGTATCACCAATAACTAGATGCTTCTAACCTGCCTAACAAAGCTGTGGGTCTGTTTACAAGTCAAAAATTGCTAGTCTGGAATCTCATATCTTCTACTTTAGAAATATTCTTCTCTACCATTTTGTACCACCAGAACATCAGCAACACCCCTCCCCTCCTTGATATACGGAGGTGAAATGTGCTAAAAGAACCCTATTAACTTTTCTTAATTCTGCTTTCTACCAGCACCATTCCTTTCATCACCAGACCCCAAGTACTTTGTTAATCTGGACCATTAGTATCACCCCCCCCCAAATGTTTTGTTTCTGTACCACCAGGTTAGCAGAAGCATTGCCCCAATTAAATTATATGCTCAACACTCTCCTTAACCTATGAGAAATTAAACATACCTTTGCAGTTTGAGTCTGCTGAACATATGTCAACTTTTCTTTTCTGTGTATAGGTATAACATGCTTTCACTCTGTAGATGGAACTCTCTAAGAAACACAATGTGGTACTTTTTCAGACGCAGAACTCTTTCCAAGCAACCACCACTGTAATAATTCTCTGACAATTTAAGGAGGTAAATAATTTAAAGGTACCTACACAAAGAATTGCTAACAGAGTTTTCATCTACTAAAGTAGCAGTGTGTGGCATCTCCTTCCCTTTCTTCTTCCTCCCTCCTTGGTCAGCTCTGGATAACATTAACATTTAGAAGCATGTGAGTAAACTAGACAGCCAAAGAAGAGCTCAAGGTTCTAAAATCAGACCTTTTATTTGCATTTATTATATTGATGTTACTTCACTGACAAGTCAATCACATTTTAAATACAGTCTTGGTTAAGTATGACAGCAGTAATACTGCCAGTGTAATTTTTTTTTCCTGATGTTAAATGTTTTAGGTAGAGCATACTGTACTTTAATATAACCTAATGTTATGTTAAAGCATCTTCTAATCAAGCCTTAATGGATCTGTTGCACATTCACAAAAAATAGCATCAGAAACACTCAATCTAGGTATCTCAACTTCACCTGCAACATAAATAAGACACACTGGAGAGACAGGTAAGTGTCGCAGATATGCAGTGGACAGGGACTATAAAGTTACCCCTGGCCTAACGCCTATGTCCCTATTAGAAATAGGAAATTTGTAAATGCTTAACCATTCACACCCAAGTTATATCTACTGAACGTAAAACCTAAGGATCCAAACTGGTCCAATAGAACTGGGTAGCATGGCTAGGCCTAAAAATGGCCATTTAAGGTTGTCAGCCTACCAGGGTCTCACTCAAACAAATGACTGGTGCCAGAAACATGACCTCAAACTGAATGACAAAAAATGCATCATCATTATCCCCTTTGGAGAGAGAGATGTCCCCACAAATTATCACTTTAATAAGGCCCTAAGCATGCAATCAATCGTGAAGGACTTGGGCACTTAGGTTGATAGCAAACTGACTTTTGACAATCATATTGTCTCTGTTGTTCGGAAAGCTTTCTACATGGCCCACCTCATTAGTAAGGGTATCTCATCCAGGGACAAGGTAGTCATAACATCCCTGTATTCTTCGCTTTTAAGACTCATTACTGAGTACAATGCCCCTTTTGGCATGTACCTCACAAAGCACATGCAGCAAATGGAGACACCACAGAGGTTCTTCACCAGGAGAATCCAGGGGCTCAAACATCTACCCTACACATACAGGCTAAAGGCCCTATCCCTCTAGTCAGTCTCATGCAGACTCCTCAGAGGTGACCTCTGTCTGGCATACAAAACAATTTTAGACCCCACCTTGATGGGACTGGTGCATATCCGCAAGTCAAGCCCCACTCGAGTAACCCACACACGCAACCTCAACCTGGTCTGTGACATCAATAGGACTTGTTGGCAGGACAGATTTGTGTCCCACAGACTTCCTCTTTTGTGAAATAGACTCCCTCTCCACGTCAAGCAGAGTAGCTCATTAACCCTTTTTAGGTGCAACATGGATAACTGGATAAGGAACAGAAAATACACCCTTGGGATTCCACTTGTATCCCTGCTGGACAGTTGCATTGGGTGCTGACTTGTCGGAACATGGGCTAAATTCTTGGCTAGCCTTGTAAGGACCTCAGGGCCAATAGCCTAGTACCTTCCTATGATCCTATGATAATCACACTATAATCTTATATCTTTTAGGTATGATGTACGTTATTTTACTATAAACAAGGACAATTAACATTCTATAAAACAAGCAGGAGTTATTAGAGGGATACAGAATGCCAGCCTGCCGGTTGAGAATGCAGTGATACTCATAAAAGTCAAGTCATTTTAAGTCACCATTTCTACTCTTTACCTAAAGCAAAATTTCAATATGTAATATATATTGACAATCTCATCTCTCTTCTAAGCAAGTTAGTGAAACAAAAAAAATTTTCATACTGTACACTTTTACATGCATCATTTTTTTCAAACTTTGATTTTGCCATTTAATTTTATAGTCTTCTATTTTGCTACTTTATTTTACCACGTTTTCTCACTTTATTTTTTGTTTTGTCCTTTTTGCTTCCTTGCCTGCCAGTCATCAGACCTCTTAAATATGTACTGATCCCGAACTTCTGGAATAAACTTCCCCCGAATATTAAACAATTCAACTCACTATCCTCCTTTAAATATAAACTAAATGACTGTCTGAGTATCCACAAATTCACTCCAGGAGTAAAAGGTATGGACCTACTGAAGAAAGGAGGTGCTGTTTGAGGGAGGCCACTGGTATGCTGTGAATGGTCTTGAGACTCAGTGGTCTTGGAATATCTATGAATCTATTTGTTTCTCTTTGTCATTTACAGCAAAAGCAAAGGTCAAATAGAAGGCTAATCATCCAAGCATTCATGGAATTTGGCTCCCCATAACCTGACTTTATTTTGGCTTTCATCACATCTGAAGAGCACCCTTCGTCCCAGAGGCCTTAAGATCTGGCTTCATCACACAAACACATTCATACATATTAAGGCTACATTTGCCTAACAGTTCATCTTAACTGTCCCTAGGCATACCACCAACTGTTCATTTAGTAGAATGTCCTGACTTTTGCCCAACATTTTTGGTCTGTCCTTATTAAATTTGTGTTTTCCTGGCAAATCACTGAGGATTGAAGTCACTAAACAATGAAATACATTTAAGTTTCAGACCAGACTTCACCCCCCCCCCCCCAAAAAAATGCATTTGAAAACAAAACCTATTATTCTGGGAATTTTTCTAAGAATATAAGAACAATATTTAAAATATGTCCCTGATTTTTTAACTTTGTCCCCTCATGTTATGGGCTTTGTCCAGATTTCTTGTGCTAAGAGTTTGAGAAGTACGTCCCCAGATCAAGAGAACTACACGGCAGAACCCAACTTTTTGGTGCTGTGTCATTCTTGGCATGGTGTGCAAGGGAATTTGTACTGTCCTGAACCACACCTTACAGAACACGGAATGACTATCGTTTCCAATATGTAGACATACCTCACAGAGTCCCATGCTTCTGCAGACACTTTTTAATGCTTGCTACAGTGCATGTGCTAACTGGCAAGTGCTCATTCTCCATCTGGTGCTGCCAGTCACAGACATCCACCTCACACAGTGTGTTCCTCATCGCACTAAACTGAGCTGCCATCCCTCTCTTCCTCCTTCCCAGGATGGGTGAGCCAGCGTCAGTCACACTCCTATATCCTTCCCACACTGTCTTCCCTACGACCTGAGCCACAGTCAGGGCTTTATCCATCAACCCACTGACTCACCTTAATCAGTAAACTGCAATGCCAAATATTAAGGATTCTCTTCAGCAGAAATGGATGCTGCATAATTTACTGTAGGAAGCACAGCAACATTGTGGTAAAAAAAAAAATACAAAGTCAGAGTGTCACATCCTAAATGCTTTTTAACAATTTAGTTCCAGGTACCTTCCCCTAATATGGGCAAGACAATTACAATTGCCTCCATAAGGACCAGTGTCCTTAATACTTCCCATTTACTAACAGCAACACAGGAAATTACAGTTTTGCAAGTTGCATTTAGAATCACCAACAAAAACATCAATTACAAATCAGTAATCAGGAAAGGAAGTACAAATCTGCAGGTTTTGTGGTACAACACATTTTATTAAATGTTTCAGATCAAGTGCTTTCGTCTTGTCTGAACTTCATCAGAATTTAACATCAAAGGCCTCATACAAAAGATATTTTGACTAGGCAGGCCCTATTCTCAGCAGAGGTCCAGGGAAAAACTGCAACAGCATGTACAACAATTTTCTTATATGAGGAGATATCTTCAGTCAGAAAGAAAACTTCAGCAGGATTCAAATTCCTTAACCACTGTTTTCTTCTGTAGCAGGAACCATCAACAGTAGATGTTTGAATTCTTCACTGCTGCAGTAGCCTATGAGCTGTATCCTGTTAAGGATGAAACACCTGGCCAGCTTCCCAAAGGTTTAACCCCCTTCCACAGTCACTCTGGCTGACCTATAGGCTAATCCCTTTTGGTGATGTTATAAAAGAAGCCCGAGTGACTAAAAAATGTCAATACTTTCTTGCCACCACCTCATGCAGATTCATCTCAAACTAAAAGTAAACTTTATTGTCATTTAGCCTACACAAGTGCAGCTGAAACAAAATTGCTTGCATCAGGCTCGAATTCAGAAGACATATACAAACATACTATAATACACACAATGGACATATATTCATTATTTCAAATTAGACAGGTTATTCTACTATATATTACCAAAGTTTGCCTTATCTATAATTTTCAGCAGCTGAATGATTTCTTACTGCACAAGTCCCTATTACAAAATGTGATTCTCACATGAAAAACAGGATCTAGTTAGTATAATATCTCTGAGGATAATATGAAGCAGCAATCAACCAAGGTTTGTTTTCAGACTGAGAAGATCCCTTTTGGGAACCCTTCCATACATACACTAATTTTATTATAGTTTTACTGCTTACAGTGTTTTTGGTAGAAATTGCGGTGTATCACTTTAAGAATATCAGCTTTTTCAAACATGTCAGCAAATATTCCTCAGTTACCGTTTTTGTCTCCTTAGGGATTGGTTTCTAGCAACAGACTGTCATTTTGTGCTATATGACTTATTTTAGGTTTATTTTAGGATTTTAGACAGTTGGAAAGTAATTTTCCAGGGGAAAAACATTTCTTTATGAGAATGATAAAACATCATATCAGGATAAGCTCCCATACTGGAATAATCAGAAAAGGGGTCATCATCAAGCCCATCATCAACAGAAAGTAAATGTTTTCAGTCTGTCAGCTGGGAGTGCAAAGCTGATTTGCTGGTAATGAACCTGTTATTAAGAGGCCTTCATTTAATATGTCCGGTTTGCCATACTCTCTCTCTCTCTCTCTCCTCTCATAAGCAGGTGTGGTGTGGAATATGCCAATGTAAATACATGTCAATTCTGTAAGTCCTCCCTAATTTCTCCCTCATACTAGTTCTTGACTGGTTGAGCATTTTGTGCTACAGTATTACCTGACGGCATTCAAGTGAGAAATATTGCTCATACACATGAAGGGACAAGCAGATTACAGAACTATCAAGAAAACTTGCACCAAACACCTTAAACATGCTTAGGACAACTTTCTACTCATCAAAGGATGGCTGAATCAAGTCACTGTGCCTTTGTAATAATTACTCCAGACACTTTCATCTTTAGCTTTATTATTTCTGAATTTCACTTTACAATTTAGCATTAAAACGATAGCTCACTACACACACACAGCAAGTTGATAGACTGAATCCAGCTCACCCTCTTTCTTATACCTTACATGCTACCCCGATTAATTTGAAAATTTTCTACCCAGAAATATTTAATACTATTTTATTTTGTCAATCTCATATGCTTTAGTTAATAATGCATTATTGAAAAAAAAAAACAGACAGCCACCACTCATGTCTCAGGTGCTATCCAGTGGCCAATTTAAGACAAAACTTCCTTAACTTAATTTTTTAGATGTGTATTTCATGAAGAGCAATGTTGTTGTTGTTGTCTTTCGGCTTTTCCCTGTTAGGTGTCGCCACAGCAGAACTCCGGTCCGCTAATGATTGGCAGTAGATTTTTTTACGTGCCGAGTTGCCAGCTCTGACGCGCAACCTTCAACGAAGGTACGCCCATTCACACATGTCTCCACACAGAAGACACTCTAGCTTAGAATCGAACAGGACAACGTCATACTATGAGGCGACAACGCTACCGCAGCACTACCACCGCAATTTCATCAAGAGCAATACAAAACCAAAAACAAGAGCCACCAATCATCTTCCAAGTACTTGCTAGTGGCCAACATAAGATGAAATTTCTTCAGCTTCATTTGTTTAGATCTGTATATCAGTAGTAACAATTCCAAACTCTAGTACACCTTCAGTTTCACCCTAATTCTGCACACTTCACTGCACAGCTCAGTGGAAGCTGTACTGTCCAATTTCTTTAAGTTCCCCTAATCATTTTATATGTGTACGTGCATATTCACACAAACTCAAAAAATGTCCTTAAATGTGTCTTCCTACAATGAACAGATGAATTCCATTTCAAGGTGATTTCTACTTTGCATCGAATGCTTGCTAAGACGGACTCAGACACACTCCCATGACCTTAAGATATATCTGATCTGTGTCTATATATTAAATATACGTGTGTGTGTGTAGATGGAGTTACACACACACTTGCTCTGATGCAGAACTATAGTGGAATAAACATAAACAAAGCCTAATTTGCAAAGTTAAAAAAAAATCAACAAATTATTTAACCAAACACAAAGCGCAACAAAAGCCATTAAGTTTTACCCAACCTAACCTAACGAGATTAATATTAACAACGTACAAAAAATAACTCATTAAAACAATTAAAAGAAGCAAAGCTTTATTTAAAGTAAGACCTGCCAACAAGATAAGTAACATAACCCTTTCTACAGCTGCATTCGGAAAAAAAGAGAAGAAACAAGAATGTGGCATACTAGACGAAAACAGTATCACTACAACAGACCAACAGATGGAGTTAGCAAACTTGCACGGTTTATAGAACCCTTTACTCGTGATCTCTACCAACAGGTCATACACAACCATTAGAAAGTGGCAGGCTGTCAAGCTGCATTATTATTCAGTTTCAGTTACATCTGAGGGTACAACTTCAGTTCAGGATGGTAGAATGGTATTTACATCCAGAATGTCTTTATTGTGATGTTGTTGCTGTTGTTACATCAGTAGTAAAAGAGTAAAACTGGGAACGCAGACTTCATTTCTGCATACTAGCTCAGGCTTGGTTGACAAATAGTGAGCTGCTATGTACAGCAGAACTGAGATGCAGTGAAATTCTTGGATATTCTGCAGCCAAGAACCCTGCCATCTGCTATTTACAGCAGGGTAGGGGAGTAGTTGATATAATCAAGGGTGAGCCTACTTGCCTTTAAGCTTTATCAGCAAACAAGGACTCCTAACTGAAAATGATAAATCTTATTTTAGTAAAATGCAACCAAACTTTTTTATTTTTCTTTTATTTTCTGATTTATTTGTTTATCTAAAAGTTGGCTGCTAGACAGTCAAGCAATAAAAAATCTGGACTCTGGTGCAAAAAAGGTTGGACAAGCCTTGGCTAAGCTGTCACTAACCTAATATGTATTAAAATCTTTATTCAAATTTAAACACCATTTTCTGACCTAGTCCCAATTGCAGGCAAACTTGCTATTTCATGTTTTATAAACTTCTGATGTCTTAATCTCCCCTAAATAATAGATGGAGAATTACATTTCTTTGGTTGTATTAACTGTCTCTAATAGAGGTACATCTACACTTTAGGAAAGATTTACAGAATTCCATGTATGGCTATTGTTTCTCCTTTCTAAGTATTTTCAAAAGTCACATTTGGAAAAAAACAACTTTCTTGGAGTTCAGTGAATGAATGCAATGCACTTACATTCTTGTTTGATAGCTGATAACAGATGCAGCAGAATATCTGAAAATGGCTGCGAAAGCCACTGCAAACACTATCTAAACTTACACAACTACACTTTTCATGAAGCTACAGCCCCACACTTTGGAAAAAGCCAAAAGACTACAGTCCTATAGGCATCTTTTACAGAAATACTCAAAAATGTGTTCATCTACAGTTGATCAACTACCTAAAAGAGTACATGTTACTTGCCACAATGCATCATGGATTTAGGCCAGGTCATAGCAAAAAAACAGCATTACAAACTTTCATAAACTGTATTCAGGAAGGTCAAAAGCAAGGTGAAATCACTGCATTTCTACTTTTAGCCTTTTGAAACCATTTGATAAAGTGTTACATTCCATACTATTACTTACGGTAAAGGAACTGTGCTTCACCAGTCAGGAAATTTGAGTGTAGGTTGAACTGATAAAGCTGTCAACTCCTGAGCAAATATACAGTAGGTGTACCACAAGGTTCAATGTTAGACATTTCACTCTCTAATACAGGCATAAAAATACACAAAATCTCAACCTGCTAATCTAATCCAATATGCCGATAACTCAATACTAATATGTATAGCCACATCAATCAAACATCTCCAAGCTGATCTGTAGCACTCATTTACAAACACTGAAAACTAGCTTGAGCTATCTAAACTACTCTTAAATCCAAATAAAACAATGCTAATGGTATTTCACCTCTAACCCAGCAATCAAACTACTCTGAGTTAACAATATTACCTGTCAATACTAGAATCGTGCTGCTACAAAATACTTAACAATTGGGAATAACTCACGATAGTTTAAGATTCAATCAACACACCCAACAACAGCTCAAAAATCAACCATAAACTAAGACTTCTTCACACCACTCAACCTGTTAGTGCAAGAAACCTGGACCTAAAATAATGGGGGACAAATGCCCCAAAAAGGGACAAATTTTAAATACGGCTCTTGTAAACTTAAAAAGTTGCTAGAATAACAGGGTTTTTGTTAACATGCATTTTCTGAAGGATATGAAGTTCAAAACCCAAATGTATGTCATTATTTAGTGATTTCAACACTCATTGATTTACCAGAAAATAACATTTTATGAGGAACAGACTAAAAATATGAATACAAAATCTGGACATTCTGTGAAAATGCTTCTTTATACAGTTAAATCTTTCATAACAGAAAAGGATGCAAGACCATAGTGGAGAAAGATTCATAGTGAGTCACCAAATGGCTTTAAATTAAAAAAAAAAATCTTCAATCACCAAATACGTTTTCATTTTACTCATGACATGAATTTCCTGACATCGACATTCCTTAAGCACATAAAAATGCTGCACCAGGGTGTACAATAAGGCAGCACTGTGCCACCTGCAAGTACAAAAAGAAAGTAAGATACTTTGAATGATGCAACATAGAAAGCAAGATGCACAACATGTCACTCCACATGCTACAAGTCAGTGCACAAAGGATTTTAAGGTGCAACACAGAAGACAAAGTACGTAGGTCAATAGTAGTGCATGCCTTACAAATAAACAGTGCACAAGACATGTGGATACACTGCTGGAAATGTTATACTCTACAAGTAGACACTGCATTAGATGCCTGGAAGCAGAACACCACTGACGGTACAGAAAGACAGGAATGTGTGCCCAGAAGTTAAGCACCCAGGAAATGTGTCATGAACTGTATAGCACACAGGCATTTAAGGCATGCAGCAAATCAGCAGTGTGTACTACACATACAAACAGAACGCAAAGTGTCTCAGGAGTGCAACACACTGCACCATGCATCCTAAAAGTGAACAGTACTCAAAGTCCTTGGTGATACACCAAAAAAGATGTGCTTTACAGCAGCACTCTACAATGGACAAAAACAAGATGAAAAATATACATGAACTTGGACAGTGAAGAAATGCTAAAGTCCAGAAAGACTACTCTTGAAAATAATCTAACATGGCAGTGGAATAAGGGAAAGAAAGAAAAATGGAATGACACACTTGTGCTGTATGGGGGGAAGTGAGGAGATTTCATAACACAAAGGATGAACATACAGTCCTCCAAGCCAACAACTCTGAAACAAACACGACACTTTAAAGGATAGTGATTAACATGAGTGTTAAATAAAACAAATAAAGAGTAGCATTACATATACTACTAGAGTACAGTGTCCAAAGTGATGGAGGTGGTTTACCATTAGTAATCTCAGGCAGCATAACAGAGCATTACTATGTACCTACAGACGTACAACATCAAAGGGTTATAGATTTAATGCAGAAATATGTATTTAACGGTCTGAAGGCACCGTCTGTTGCAACAGATCTTAAACTGGTAGAAACAACTCTGGGGCACATCAGGGGGAAAGCAGAGAACAGATCACTGGGGCAAAGCAGGAAAGTATAATGAAATTCATAAAGATGGTGATGTATTACCTGTTTCTCCACAACTCATCTACGCTTCTTAATCTGCAGTTCCTATCCAGCAGTACAGGTTTTGGCATATTAAGACCATATACTGATGTCAGCACAATCTAACCCATACATGTGTTTGATGCTCTGCATAGCTTTCAGCACTACTTCTCTTCATGCTGTGCTATACCGTTAGTTATATACTGCACACTAGCTGGTATCTCAGTGCTGACAAATGGTTAGATTCCAGAGGTCTCTGAATTGTGTCTTGACATTTCCCTGCATTTTAAAGCAAAATACAATACAAACTGAGGATTTCACCTCTGAAGTGGGTCGTTTGTTCTACTGGTGACTAGATCGTTGGCATATACACCATGCATGTTACATATTTCACACGTTTCCTTTGGTTGCAAATCTTGTAATTATGCTTTCTGGAATTCCTACATTCTACTGTTGCCAGTAATTTTAAAAAGTTACTATTTTTAAGATCTACATTCAGACAAGTTGTCCACACTCCTTTCCACCACTCCATCCACCAGCAAGCACTAACATAATAGTGACTTAGTTTGCACATTATGGATTTCTATTTAAGACAAAATAGCTCAAAATAATCTCCTGAAGAAAAAAGTGGGGGAAAAAAACACATGCAACAAAAATTAGTAAAGTCAGTGAGCTATAGTTGTACTACTTCAAGACAAAGACCGAAGTGCTTACATTCCTCCCAAACAAGGTAGCAGGATCGGTTAATACTGTGTGATGGAGAATCATTTCTTTTCAGTTAGGAAGCACTTTAGTATGCACCCAAATTCATAAACAGCTTCCATAACGCACTTTTGAAGCAGCAAGGATGCCATGTAGTTCACAGTACTGAGAGCCACAGGATGTGGAGTGAGAACTGTGTGTTTCTGTCAGACTTGCTCGGTGTGTTGCAGAACAACATAAATGATGCAGTGAACTGCTCAAACTCAGGTACGTATGTACTTAGGACTCAGGAGTTTTGCAAGAGTGTGTGTAGAGGAAATGTAGCCTACATGCCCAAGAAAAAGTGTGGGCATGGCAGGTATAAACAAATGCCAGCAAACCATAGCAGGACAGCCATTGTGCCTGAAATGTGTATTGCACAAGAAACACCAAGGCACGGACTTAAGGAGTATTAGGCACTGAGCTAGCATAAGGGGCATAAATCAAGCAGCCTGTGTACGCTACAGAACAGGAGAATTCTGAATGTTGAAGAAGGTAACAGGCCAGGTACAGGGACAGCAGTAATGGCATACAGACAGCAAGCTGTACTCCATATAGTGTTCTTGGTGCCTTGAACAGTGAGGAAATAATATGGGCTGCAGTAAAGTTTATTTAATTTTATTTAATATTTGTTTATGGGAAAAGTCAGACTGGACACAGGTCCTTTTTCAGCGGAGGCACGGGGAGAAATGCTCCATAAGTAACACTACATTGTCATGCACACGTTACAATAATCAAAAAAGTATAAAGTAAACAAAATGTAGCATATATAACAACATACAAACTTGTTACATCTTGACAACAAAACCTAGGCTTTGAACATAGCTAATGCTACTTGTAGGTATGACTTATGTCAAGATATAACGTTAAGAGAGGTCAATAAGAACAAAGGATTAAACACCAGGGGAGAAATTGGACATGTTTTGAGTATACTGTGACGTATCAGAGCACTCATGAGGGGTTAACACAGGAACATAGCCACTTATTTTTTAGATAAGCTTTAAGTGATGGCTTAAAGTGATTAGTGGATGAGACTGAGAAAACGGAGTTAGGAAGGGAGTTCCATATACGAGATATATAGCTGGAAAATAAAGATTCTCCTGCAGTGTTATTGGCCTTGGAGATGGTGAGTAAGTTCTTGTCGTTAGAGTGAAGTGGTCTGCTGGAACTGTAGGAAAGGTGAGATTTTGTAGTGCAGCAGTTCTTGTTGGCTGTGTTACAATTTTGTGAGTTAGAGAGAGTTGGTTGTAAAGAATAATGTTGGAAAGCTCAAGCCAGTCTAGTATCCTTAAAGCTGACAATGATGTGTTCGATAAGGGCAGTCAGATGCAAACTTAGCAATTTTATTATAACATGCTTCTAGCTTAGATAAGTCAGTTTTCCTTAGATTCGTTAAAATTGGAGAGGCATATAGTAGAGTGGAGAGCAGATGGGTTTGTGCTAATGTAATTTTGACCAATGTGATCAGGAACCTTTTGTGTCTATATAGACTTCCAAGTTTCTTAAAGACTTTTTTATAGTTAAGGAGACATGCAAGTCAAATTTTAGGGTATTGTCTATTTCCACTACAAGAACCTTTGCATGGGTTGTCGGGGAGATCACAGTAATGCCTTTGGCTATTATGTTAAATGTTGTACATGAGATAGATGTCTTGTTAGGTTGGAAGAGTAATAATTTAGTTTTGTTTGGGTTCAGGATTAGATGGGCATTGGCTAACCATGTTTCAACAGAAGTGAAAGATTCCTGTGTTTGAGAATGAAGAGCTGATAAAGAAGTGGCAGCACAGGTAAGTGTTGAATCATCTGCAGACTGTATTATAGAACCATGTGGAGTAGCTGTGTGTAGGTTATTAGTAAAGAGGGAGAAAAGGAGAGGGTCCAAGATAGATCCTTGGAGGGCACCAAATGGATAAAGGAAGGCATGGAGATAAGTCACCCTGCCGTAGAACAGATCGTTGATGGCCAGATAAACAGATATGAAACCATGCTGCGGCAGAGGGTGAGAAGGATAGTTCAGTTAGTACATCTATTAGTTTGGAATGGGAGACCATATCAAAAGCTTTTGATAAGTCTAGAAAGATGGCAGATACAAAGTTGTTATTCCTGTGAGGGTTTACGGTACTAGTACAACTACAGCGCTCTCATCCTTCACTATGTGATGGTTAAAACTCATGGTACCTGTACCAATAGGATGCACTATACCTCTAGCAAAGTAGGAGGCAAAGTGCTGTCCATAAACACACACACACATTTCAGACATGCTTGGGTGTATTTGTCATATGAAGCTACCAGAAATATAGCCATGATAGTATATATGGCAGAAATATAAAAAAATGCAGTTTGTACACCTGGAAAGTGCACCAAGCCATGATATGGGAGAATTTACAAATATATTAACTGTTTGGCAGAGATAGACAGCTCTGCTGTTTGGTGAGAGACAAACACACTTGTATATAGTCATCTGTACGTGTGTGCAGTTATAAAAAGCAGAAGTATGGGCCACAGTTTGCAGACAAATATTACTTTCTGCAGCTGCATACCACTCCATCTGCATCTTATAAGGCCCTTGTAGTTCCTGAACAACAATGATGACCAACTCAGTAATTTATTTGATTTAATGAACTTGATTATGTGTCCCTCTCAAGTCATGACCAAAAATAGAGAGAATGAAAGTTAAGTATATGAACAATACAATACAGTTATACACAACTAAACAGTCAAAAAAGATACGAGGTACATATAGCTGCAATTTACAACACAAAATTATCATAACAATACTTAAAACCATTCGTGACAGATGAGCTACATTGAAAGCTGTCCTGCAGATATAAGCAAAGACTGTCAAATTCAATAGAGATATTTTGGTTACAAAGCCAGTGCATATACACTGTGCTGCAATGAGTGAGTATTAAGATGGTTATTGAAGGAAGTCGGGGTAAGAAACTGACAACGGTTGCTTAGAAGTGAGGCTAGGATTGACAGGACTAGGTGGAAGTCTGTGAGCTCAAGCAAGTGAATAGAGAGGAACAGTTAGTAATAGTAAGTAAAGTCAGAAGATCTGAGAGTCCTGGAGTGCTGTCTGACAAAAATGAGCGGCTCACTGCAAATAATTTTATACAGATTTGTGCTGATAAAAAAAACATTTATTTGTTTGCTTGTTTGTATTTGCTTTCTGGGGTACAGCACTGATCTTCATGGACCTTTTTTCAGACTCAGCCCAGGAGTAGTGCCTGCTTGAGTGACTTGTTCAATTCACACAGGCAATGGAAGCTGAGGGAATTCATGTATTTGAGCAGTCAGAAGTCTTCCGGCCTGTGACAGAATCTTTCGCCAACTCTAATAATAAACAGACAAATGTGATTCTGCACTGTTTGTACTTTTACCAGATTTCTGTCAGAGGTAGAGCCAATGATGACAAGGGAGTTATTTGGGGTTTGGAAGAAGTACTGCCTTGCCAATGTCAATCATGCACTGTTTAGTGAGAAAACCTGAAATGCAGTTACATTTGTACAGAACTAATGGGATACTATTACTAACACTGTGGATATGAATGGAGAGTTCTTTGTTGAGTAGAGAGTGATCTACAAGGGCAAATGGCTTGGAGTGGTCAATGAAAATTGCACATGAGGTCACTAAATTCTTTGTACAGTAGAGTGCATCAGTCAAAGAAACTAGTATTAGTGTCATGCTCTATAATGAATCCATGACGTTGGCTAATGCAGATGCCTTTTGCTTCATTACATCCCTGAAACTATGCAAGTGCAACCTTATTTAAAATTCTGGCAAGGGGGTAGCAGGGTAGTAGGCTTAAGGGATCGAGGCTAGGATTAGAGATTTGTTCTGGATATGGGATGGCACTGGCAATTTTTCAGATGTCAGGAAACATATCACTAGAGAGAGAGGTATTAATGACATGCTTTAGGGGATGCAGTATCAAAGGCCCTAATGAATTTCAGACAAAATCCATCACACCTAGTCTTGCACAGAGGCAACTTTTTTGAGATAAGATAACCATTTCAACCTGACAATCATTTTGAAAATTAAAAATAGGCTTCAGCTGGATACTGGATCCTGGCTGAGAAGGGTGCAAACATGAGAACAGAAGTGCTCTATGACTTTGCAGTCAACACTGCGTGAGTACTGTGGCTGAATACTGAAGTACATGACTGTTCAGAGACACAATTTCCTTCTAGATGTCTACTGGATTACCAAGTAGCACTCTCTATCTTTACCAATATTCTGCTTTTCTCGTTTCCATTCCTTTCTAAATAAAAATGATCATGATCAGCTATGAGCCCAGTGATCTCATGTCAATTTCTTAGACATAACTGTTTTTTTCAAGCCTTGAAAAAAAAAAATGGTGTGAGGTTACCTTTGACTCACCTGGATTTAACAAGGTTGCATTACTCCTGCAGTGGCAAGTGAATGCTGAGTAAGTACTGAAGAGTGTTTTTTTTTCAGCCTTCTTGCTCAGTTATTGCAGACCAGCCAGTAGTAGCCAGCTCCACCCACTGGGCTATACATCAAAAAGGACAACCCACATCTACCTGACAGAACAACAGTGGATCAAATGTACACTACAAGCATTGCCAGAAAGTACCTAGTGTATGTGGAGGCTCATCCTTCTCTTTGTTTCTAGAGTGCACATATACACAAACACATATATTTGTATTTATGTATGTATGTATGTATGTATGTATGCACACACACACAGCTACATACATACTTTTGTATACAAATCCTATGTGTGATCCATATATGGACATTTTTTCACATTGTATTGGTAAATCTAACACATTTGGAGGATCAGATTTTAACTGTAAGGCAGAATGCAACTGTTTAATAGATAGTTCATTGACCTATTCATGGTTGGCAGTCCTCTGCATCTGAACTGCAGCACAGTGTCTGCTGTTACTGATGGTACTTACTACCTAACCAAGAATCACATCGGTGATGCCATTCTTGCCATGTTGCTCATTTGCATAATTTTTCCATTTTTTAGCTTTTGCTATGTTACTACATTAATCTGTAAGAAAGTGGGCCACACCGATCTTTTTGGTAGAAGAACTATGGACCAGAAAAGGTCACACATTTAAGATTATAATTTGCTTGCTAGATAGTCAAGCCAGAATGGCCAATGACAAGAAAACTTGCATGGTTCTACTTGTAAAATCCCCACAAAGGTAACGGTTTCACAGTACTTAAATGTTCGAGTGTAGTTAATATTCCTATGCTATACCTAAAATGGTCCTCATGGGATCAGAGTGACACCTACTTATTTATTTATATGTTTGTTAACTGGTTAAGTATGGAAACAACACATTTCTGTAAAAACATGTACATCAGTATTAGGAGTGCTGCAGTTTTTTGTTTTCCTGTATAAGCACATATTGCAGTATGGAGAACTCTTTCCTGTGTAAAACATATCTGCTTGAATAGAAAGTCTGTTCTCCACAACATTAAACATTCATCTGTTAACTAGGTTAACTAACAAGGTCCAAGTTTGACTTTTCAAGAAATGTGAGTAAGGGTCTGGTTAAGTGATTCACTCCATCACACAATGCAGGTGAAAACTGCAGAAAGCAAATCTGGCAATACAGGATGAAACGAGTCAGCATGTCATAGCTATAACCTTCCGTGTTATATTGTGAATGTGCCGGCATTACTCCTGGAACTCATGCTTACACAGCAAACTCTTTAGTCCATTCTTAAAGTCCTACTACTACTAAAACAGGTCCCTACTTCAACGCATTATGATGTAAATGTTTTGTTTCCCTTCTTCTATGGACGGCAAGGACATTCAGAAACTGAAACTGGCAACATCTCACTGTTGGAATTTGCAAACTAAACTTAATGCAATAATATTTAAAAAAAACAAAACAAAAAAAAAGGAAATATCTTTTACAATACACACAGGATTGTGAAACAAATTAAAAATGAAAGGGTTAACTTCACACTGACTGAAGTTTGTCACCTTATTATAACCTGCCCTGAAGCAAACAGTATTCTAACATAGAAAAATTCTGATGGCTGTCACCTATCTAGTACAATTTCAACTGTAATAAGAATCTACAAAGCAAACCAGAAAAATATGTCAAGTTCTGTTGCGCAGTTTTATTTGCAGGCATTTTTAAAATTTAATGTGTTGTTGATATTCCTTCTTACTCACAAAAAAGCAGCAGGAGTACTCTATCTTTCCCCAGCCCCCTTTACTCATACAACTGACAATATGACTCATAAACAAATGCCACATTCGCTACTTTTTACTTTATGTGACAGAATTGTTCAACATCAGTAAAAGTGTAATGGTTACTCCTCAGTTTATTCTCTAACATTAACATGGAACGAACCTACAAAAGTGCCCACTTATCAATTTTAAAGCACCTCTCATTATAGTTTCCTTTCTTGAAAAGATTCATTCATAACAAAGTAAGTTTTGCAGAGTGCATGGTGGGGGGACAAGTGGCCTAAATGAGAACTACCTTCCCTCTTGTATACCGAAAAGCCACACATTCTGAGATGGGCTGTGTTATTTCATTAAAAAAAAAATCAATCCACCTCCTCTCCCATTTCTTAAGCACAGTAATAGCACCATTACTACACTCTCCGCTAGTCACACTTTACCTTTCTGCTACATTTCAGCCCACCTACCCTCAAGCACTTCTCTATTTCTTCAGGTATTCAAATCTTGTTTCACTAATCCTTCCATGTTCAAAGATGTCACTTTCACTGAATTGAATTTGTGGACTGTGATATAACAACTTCACTGTTTAATGCTGCCAGGTAAAGTACAACTGCATTTGTTTGCTGTTACGCTTACTGCTGCTAATCCCTGACTTTAACCATCCCCTGTTCAAATGTCACTTGAATTCAAAGAAACTTGCCAATATTCTGTTCTTGTAAGGACTTCTCTAGGACTACCCTGGTGACGCCTCTAGGCATCCAATACTACCTAAAAGCAATGTTACAAACTAATGAAATATTGTGTCTTGAAAATTACATAATGAGCAAAAAACCTGGATTGATAACATGACTGCTGTTTAGTACTGCTGGACAGAGACTAACGTGTTTAATCACCAGTTATGCACAATGAATGAATGGGCTAAAGATGTGCAGTGGACAGGCTTAAAGACGTAGGTTCACAGGTAGGTTTCTAGGCTATCGACCCTGGGGCCTATATAAGCCTAGCCAAAAAAGTTCTCTGGCTTTTGCCACCCAAGAAAGTTATTTTCCTGCGTCCCTGTCTAGCAGTGCCACAGAAGTGATCCCCGGGGTGAATTTCCTATTTCCCATCCAATTGTCGAGATTTTTCTTAAAGAGGGGCTAAGGAGGAGCTTTGCTTGATATGAATGGGTAGTCTGTTCCAGAGCATGGGAAGTCTCTGGGAAAGGAATCTATCCCCCCATCATGTTCTGTTTATTGTGGTGGCAAGGTTTAGGTCCCTGGAGCGTGTGGCTCAGAGGGATTGGGGTTTCTTTAAGTGTAGCATGTCCAACAGATCTGGGTTTGATACGGCTTTATATGTTGGGCAGAGGTCACCACTGAGTAGGCGATAAGCGACGGAGTACAGATGGACTTTTTTGAGACGGTCTGCGTATGGCATCTGTTTGAGGCCGGTAATCCTCTTAGTGAGGTATTTCTGTGGCCTTTCTAGTTGTTGTAGATGTCTTGCGAGGTACATGCCAAACAGGGCATTGTACTCTATAATGGGTCTGATGAGGTATGAGTAGAGAGGAACAATGACCTCTTTTTTTCTGGAGGTGAACCGCTTTGTGATAAGGTGTGCCATGTAGAAGGATTTCCTGACTACTGTGGTGATATGATTCTCAAAGGAGAGACTACTGTCCACCTGTGTCCCAAGGTCTCTTATCACACTCTCGGTGTTTAGTAAGCTACCGCCTACGTGGTAGTTCATGGGTACAGTGTTTTTCCCAAATGGGATGACAGTGCACTTCTTGGCATTGCGCTTGAGGCCTTGACTTTGATACTAAGCATCAGTCTCAGTGAAGCCCCTTTGTAAAATGTCCATATCATTAGGCGATTCTGTTATGGCACCTAGTTTGCAATAGTCTGCAAACTTCATTAGCCAAATACCTGCTGTATTAGCCTGGACTTCTGAGGAGTAGATGCCAAACAGGAGAGGACCCAGGACTGAGTCCTGTGGTACTCCACTTGTCACTGGTCTGAAGTTGGATTTGGAATCGGCTACTTTCACTGTGTGGGTTCTGTCAGTGAGCCAGTTGGCCACCCATCTTGTGACATAGGGATTTATGCCCAGACTAGTGAGTTTATCTATAATTCCACAGTGGGGGATGGTGTCAAAAGCCTTGGCGAGGTCAAGATAGGCTGTGTGCACCACCTTACCCTCGTCCACAGCTCTGATGACTGCTTCCAAGATGTCAATCAGGTTTAGGAGAGATGATCTACCTTTTACAAACCTAAACTGAGTGGGGTCCAGGGTTTGGAGGTTACCTATGTCCTTGTTTATAAGCTCCAAGATGATACGTTCCATGGTCTTGCAGACCAGGCTCGTCAGGCTAATGGGGCAGTAGTTCCCGGGCCCATGGAAGTGCCCCTTTTGTGGAGTGTGATAACCGTTGCTGTGCGCCATTCAGTAGGCACAAAGCCTGAAGTGAGGCTATGACTGAACATGGTACTTAAGTGGGGTGCCAGTTTGTTCTGTAGTTCATGCAGAACACAGTCTGGGATGTTGTCAGGTCCCATGAATGCTGTGTTCTTGGCTTTGGAGAGTGTGGTCTTTACTTGTGCAGCCATGATTACAGGGGCTTTGCATTCTTCCGGTACAGTGATGGGCCCTTTGGGGGGTGACGTTTGCATTGAACCTATCTGCCAGGATGTTGGCAATATCAGTTGGTTCTGTATATCTAATGCCATTGCAACAGCTTCTTCCTTCTGTTGTAGAGTTTGTTTATGACAGGGGACCACCAGATTGGCTTCCTTTTTTTTTTTGGAGGATAGCATCTTGGTTCTGTTGGGGATGGCACGATCCATGCACTTTTGTATGTGCTTATACAGAGCATCTGTATAGGATTCAGCAGTCAAACCTCTATTTTCCGCCTGTATGGGTGTCGTGAAGCTTGCCACTTCTGTCTTAAGAAGCATGAAGTTGGCTTTGGAGAAGTTTTTTACGGTGGTTTCCATGGGTGGGGGCGGGATATTAATGTCTAGGGTGATTAGCTTGTGGTTGGATCTAACCAGCAAGGAGTTGACCTCCAGAGTGGAATATTGGTTGCCCATATTGGTAATGACCAGGTCCAGGATACTGCTGTCCCTGGTGTGGGTATGGACAAGCTGATCCAGGGTGTTGGCATTTATGAATTCCAGAAAGCATTGAGGAAATGAGTTAGTACACGAGTAGTTTTCCCAGTTGATGGTGGGGTAGTTGAAATCACCCATTAGGATATTGGGCTGTACCTTAATATTACCCAACATATCAAGAAATGTAGCATGAGCATCCTGGGGCATGGTGGGGGATCTGTAACAAGCTACAACCTGGACTGCAGTCTTGCCCAGTGTCGTTTGCACTTGGATAAGTTTGGATGCATTATATTCAGCAACTAGCCTGGATGTGTGGATATCCTTAATGAATATGGACACACCCTCCTCCTTTAGTGTTTCGGTCCAGGTTAGGTGGCCGAAAGGTGTGGTATGACTTCTAGCCTGGTAATGCAGGGGCGCTCTCTGGAGCCTTGAACCAGGTTTCTGTCACTGCACAGATGTCAATGTTCTCCATTTTAAGGAATGCCTCGAGTGACTGCATTTTCGGGTTTAGACTTCTAGCTCAGATTTTGCTTGCTCATACCTGCTACGGTGGTGAGTTTGTCTTTTGAACCTTGCCTAAAAAAGCCACTATATGGGTGGCAAGAGCCTTAGCCAGTATCCAGAATCCCAAGGACGACAGGTGCAGGTCATCTCTGGCAAAGCATGGTGGTCTGTCGATCTTGTCATCCCAGGCAGACAGACAATGGATCCCCTTAGAATGACACCAGAAGCTTAGCCAATTGTTGAAGTCAGTCATTTTGTCCTTGTATTGTGGTATCATTCTGGATAATGGCAGGATACTACTCAGGGCTAGGGTCATACCTGCCTGAGCTACATGATCCAAGAGCTCCTCCATGTCTCTTTTCATGTAGTCCAGGGAGGTTCATCTCAGGTCATTCACACTAACATGAACAATGACAGAGTCATATTTGTACTTCTTGTGGAGTGACCTGAGTGCTTGCATTATGTAACGGATCCTGGCACCAGACAGGCAGTTGACAGTAACTTTCTCCTTGTTTAGCCTGGTGAGTGGGACATCAGTGTGCCTGACTATAGAGTCACCTATGACTAGTGTATTGGGTACGTTGTTTTACCTTATGGGCTGAGGTTGAGTGGCACAATGATTTTGTGAGCTATGTGTCATTTGGGTATTGTTGGGGGGTGGTGGTTGCTTGCGTTTCAGCTTTGGAGGTCTCTGTTGTTTGGGCATATTTTTATTGAGAGCCTCCGCGAATGTAGGTGTGTGTTTTGTGTTACTATGTGTGGGTTTAGGTGGTGTAGGTTTTGATGGACTATGTGTTGAGTGTGGTGTGGTGCAGGTGTTTACCTTCTCCTCTTGACTGTCTAAATACAGTCTTGGTTGGAGACAGCCTGGCTTCCAGTTTGGCTATATAAGTGCTTCTCTCACAGGTTGTAGTGTTGGGTGGTAGGAGGAGAAGGTTGTCAGTGTACATGAGGCAATTGCTACATTGCCCAAAGATGCCCAGATTCATCAGGTGGACAGGGGAAAATACCGGGAGCTGACCCTTAGACATGCCTGGACAGGTGCTTATTAATTTAAGTACTAAAAACAAGTGAAGAAAGTTGAGTGCTGCAGTAATTTGTAGATTATTTAGTGCTTGCAACGAGTTTTGAACAAGTGCTGAGCACAAGGAAACAGTTTTGAGTGCTAAAACTAGAAAACTGTCTAGTTCTAAGGGAAAATTAGAAGAGCAGACTTTCTGGCATCGGTAATAGTTTAACCCTACGGTGCTGCATGATGCACAAAACCGCGCAAACACGGGTTTTTAAACAGAAAGATGAAAGGGATAGAAATAGCCCAAATGGCCAATAAAACTACAGATTCTGAGCTGAAACCACTCCTCCAGCAACAGATAAGCTGCTCAAAGCTCACCACTCTCACTGCTGAACAGAGAAGCTTCCTTCTATCTTAGTAAGGTCTGGGCAACACAGAAACTACAAAACCACCCAGAATTCAGCAAAATCTGAAAAACAGACTCTATTGGTTATAGAAAGGCAGGAAATGAGTAGAAAGAATATTTTTTTTTTTCAAAAATTAAAACAGATACAGTAAAACAAACACTTTTAAAGCAGAAAAATGGCATTTGAGTGTGTAGCCCTCAACAGTTGAAGAACACTTAAAAATGATCAGTTAAAGTGCAAACAGTATCAGAATTAAAAAAACAGTTTACATGGAGCGTGTGGGGGGGCATTCAGAAAAAAACAAAGGAGAGACAGACAGAGAAAGATATGAAAGAACCATTAAGATTTTATGAACACCTAGACCCATTTCAGACAAAGCCCAAGTTGCTAATGTACACCTGAATTATGAAGAACTCTCTCTGCTCTGTTTTTTGCCTTGCCTCCACAAGTTTTGAAACCTGTTGGAACTGAAGCAAAGTTCTCACCTGACCTGTGAAGTGCCCATTATTAAAATCTATGATGTGTTCAGCTGCAGGAAGCAGAGGCTCATCAAGACATTGGTGGAGATTAGACAAGTCTCCAGGTCCTGCTGACATGAATCAGATCTGTGAGCACATGCTTAGTATGCAACCACTCACACCTCTCACTACAACACAGCACCTGTATCATCTGGTAAGCAAATGGCACCAGGAAGATCACTGAACCCATTAAACGAAGAAGATGCAGTGAAAACCAGTACTGGAATCCACACTTTTTCTTTATTGAGACAGATAATGCCAGGACTTCCTGCCCAGATCCAAGGCAAATAGGGATGAAGACTTGACTATGATCCAGGAACACTAAGGTCAATTAACAGCTTGCAAACTGAAATAAAAAGGTGAAGTAGGTGAGAAGCAATAGCCCAACCCTCATCAGGGAGTTGGGCGTTGCTCCACTGCAATGCCACAAGTTACGGAAGCAGATGTGTGTGGTATTCCACATTGTGTGTCATGAAGTGTGCACTGATTTGCTAAGTCATAACCTGCGGCCTTTCATGTGGTATGGCCAGACATGCACATTCTCACAGCGAAGAGGCAGCAAACCATCAAATCAACTGCCATGGGTCAGAAAAAAGAAAATATTCCTGACAGATAAATGGATGATGATGCACTACAAAGTCTCTTGCCCCAATGAAGGAATGTATGCATGCTAGAGCAAGTGGCTAGACAGTTTTGCAGGCATGGGGACAGCAAAAATGGAATTCAAAAAAATGACTTACTGTGCCATTTTTGTGGGCAGAAGATTGGCTTTAAATTTCCTGGTGTCCAGCAGTTTTACTCCCTGTGACTATAATCAGTAGAGCATCCATGAATGAAAGATGACAAGCTGAAGTGTTCCTTTTTTTAAAAAAAACTGCTGCAAGGACTGCATGTCGACCTGGAATTTTTCTTTCAGGTTCTTACTGGATACAGCACACTGACTGTACTCTCAGATTCCAATATAAAAATAACTCTAATACACCAAGGTTAACGGGAGCACTACCTTAACATCTCTTCTTTCATTTCACAAAATACATAACTTCAAAAGTAAGTATTTTACTAACATGTCACCCTACTTCTTCCATTACCCTTTGGTTCCTTCATCCCTAGTTAATAAACTAGCTAGCAAACTCAACAATACATCAAAAGTGTCTGATAACATTCCCACCACTGTACCTCAGTCTCACAGAAAATGTTACTTCATATCTGGCATTAATCTTGAGTAACACAACTATCAAAAGAGACTATGTATGTAAATGTCATAAAAGCTTCCATCACTAAGCTATTCATTTGCAGGATTATAACATTACTTCTGTCTCTTTCTAATGTCCTAGAGAAGTTCATCCATTAATAAAATTTCTCTCCCTGATACAACACTGGTTTCACTACACCTATATAAAATATGCAATGTTGTTATTTTCTGAACATATCAGTGGCAAACTCAATGATGGTGAGCTGCAGGCTCCCCATTTACTTTCAGGCTATTTTTGACCTTTTTTTCAACTCTGTTTTTCATCATATTTTAATTACATGATTATCTGATCTTGGAATTACTCAAGAGGTTAGGAAATGAGTAATTGTATACAGTCTGTTTAAACTGGTCAACTCTCTTTAAAGTCCAGCTTATTTTTCTGACATTATTTTGCCTCCTTGTCTGCCAACCATCAGCCTCCCTCAAATGGGTCTTGAGCCCACTCATTTCCTGGAGAAAGTATGGTTTGTCTATTTTCCTCAGGACACAAGCCAGCAAGAGGGAGTAATCATTCAGGTAGATAAGGAAGGCTATTTTTATGTCCCATCCAGCCTCAAGGCTTTTTTTGATAAGTGGGACAGGGAACACAGTTGTCCCCCAAGGTCTGAGGGGTCTGGCTTTACCGTCTCCAGCCAGGAGTCTCCCATGTTTAAGAACAGACCTTAAGTGACCCCCCAAGATTGAGAAGAGCTCAACCCCTCACTCCCCACAGCCACATTATTCTCTAAGGTGTGGGCATTTAGGGATATTTCTAGTTAGCCTACCCCCAACACTGGTGGATGACATGCAGCCACTTCACCAAAGGGGCTTGCAGCACCCCCTACACACACATTTACCACAATATACTTTCATGTATTGTAGTGGAGGCTATCACCACAAGCATGGCAAAGCCAAGCACACACTCCCAGTCTGCTGCTGTGTACCAGCTATGTACACATACTAAACCCATACTGCAGTGATCAGACTGCCCTCTTCCCCACCCAAGGTGGGCAGCCACTCACCCCACCCAGATCTCCCAGAACTTGGCCAGCTACCCAAACATAAATTTTATGGATTGCAGTAAAGGCTTTATCTTTATAAAGCATGGAATTGAGCATCTCTGTCTATCAATGATCTATACCAAGACTGCTAATTTCAACATTTTCATAAAGAATATAGTTTCAGCCTCACATTCAACACGACAGCCAACATGCTGATGCAATCATTGAACTGAATGTCAATCTCCAAATATTCAGGAGTGACTCTCTAACTCCGGCCTTCTACGTAATGCTAACAAGACCAATACCACACTAGTCTCTAATTCTGTAACTATTTCAGTCTTACAAATAACTTTCTAATTCACTCTTTTACTGATCCATCTATCAGTGCAGCACACAACTCCAAAAGTTTAATGTCTGACTTACAAATTAACAGAGTTATCCAAAATCTACAAAAAAAAATCAATCTACTGTATATAATTGCACCTCTTCTATCTAATCAGGTACATACCATTACAATACTCTGCTTCTTACCACAAGCCTTCTCTAGCAAACCACTATATTTACACACCTCTAATACCCAACTCACTAAACTTTTTTCAATAATACTTTTAATGAATCCCAACTCATTAAACTTGAACATTCCCCCAATAAATATGCAAAGTCTGACACTAATCTTCCTAAGTAGTTAAAACGAGCTATCTGGAATTTTAGTAATATCTCATTCTTTGCTCAAGTGAAAATGTCTTACATTTTGTACTTTACAAATCAATGTACATCCTTACTTGTAGCTTTAGGTCACAATCCATGTATCACTCCAAACCAAATTTTTCAATCGTTATAGTGATTACCCCTTTTCCATCTACATCATTAAGCTATGGAATAATCATTCCTATAACATTAGAATGGTTCCCAGATGAGGATATTTCAAGAAATGATTGCAATCACACAGTTTTTCAAACTATACTTGTGAGTGTACAGAACGCAACATACAAGCTCCCACATCCTTTACATCCTTACTCTTTGTAAGAATTCTCAGCTGGAGACATTGAATTCTCTGATCTCTATTCCCCAAAACCCACTCCATTTTTCTTTACCCTAATTCTTGCACAGCCCCATTTCTATGCTCCTCCCACTCTCTCTTTCACACACATGGACTAGTCATTAACATCAGATCCTGCTCAACTCTTACACTCTTTCTCACAGCAAACTCTCACACTTCTCTCATCTGTTCTTTCTTCTCTAAAATTTTACAGTTTCTTCTCTCTTCCAACCACCCTCTTCACTACAATACTCCTTGTTTTCACTTTACCCCTCTTTTCTTTCATCACTAACCTTTCCTCCTCCTTAACTCATCCCTAATGATCTTCTGACGTTTTTTTCTGATACCATACATACTCACATACATCCTTAACATCCTAATATATATTATGTACACTATCTGTAAAATGTAATGTTTAGGTTGTTATTCTGCCTATTTTTTGTATGACCTAATCAATTAAGTTCTCTTTTACTTATGTTTCTCACTGATGGCTGCATTACTGAAAAGTACAAAGATTCTACATTAGTCGCCTGCATTACTTGTGAACAAGGTATCCTCTTTCAGTTTTCTGATGTGCCTTAGTTTATAGCTGGAGCTTTTTTCTAAGGTCTCAACTGAAAAACGGCAACATCTAGTTGAATTATCCTGGACTTTAAATGCAAATAAATTAGCAGCGTCTGTATTAACTTTTCACAGTCTAATGCTTTTCTTAAATCTAATATTACAATGCTACTAGGCAATATCCTCTCTTTCCCATTCCTTAGTCACTTACTGCAACACACTTCCCTAACATCAAACTCCCTTAGCAAATGTTCTCTACAAATGAGCTACCAAACAGTATAAATGCATAGAATACTGTACTAGACATATTATTGTTAACCACCATACTCTATGTCCATATGAAATCCCTGGCTTTGTTTTATTTAACTGAGACCCTCCACACAAAAAGCAGAAAAACAAACTTAAAATGTATTTTGCAGCAATTTCAAACAGCTACTCAAGTAACTTTGATTACCTAGTAACACTGAGTTTATCGAAAATAATTTATTACAGTATAATGAATAAAATATTCAAATGCTAACAACGCTTCTCATTTTACTCATTAACCATAATCACCGAAAAAAAGGAGAAAAGCCTAAAACATCTTTTTGTAGAGCTCCTTTAAATCAAACACACACCCAAACAACTTCCAGTCAT